>NC_043006.1:31255653-31268728 GCF_006345805.1 Octopus sinensis | reverse complement strand
TCAGTATTTGGTAGGACTTGGATAGCACTAGAGATGTGCGCTTCTACTATGACTTTGTTTCCTCATAACCTTCTGGAAAATGGATATTTTTAAATAAAATTTTCAACAAACATGCCTTAGATTAATGGTTCTCAACCGGGGTCTGTATGAATACATGAAATATTAGGCACAGAGTTGATTATGTGATAAGAAACTTGCTTACCAGCCACATGGTTCTGGGTTCAGTCCCACTGCATGGCACCTTGGGCCGACCAAAGCCGTGTGTGTGGATTTGGTAGACGGAAACTGAAAGAAGCCCGTCATATATCTATCTGTGTGTGTATGTGTGTGTGTATGGTTGTCCCCCACCATCGCTTGACAATCGATGTTAGTGTGTTTATGTCTCCGTAACTTAGCAGTTCGGACAAGGTGACCGATAGAATAAGTACCAGGCTTACAAAAAATATGTCCTGGGGTCGATTTCTTCGACTAAAACCCTTTAAGGTGATGCTCCAGGATGGCCGCAGTCACATGACTGAAACAAGTAAACGAATAAAGAATTCTTAATGCTATTTAATTATAAAAATTTAATGGGATTTTTTTAAAACTTCAAATAGCCATGGGGTGAACTAAAGAGGTCCATAGACGAAAAAAAATGGTTGAGAACCACTGTTTCGGATGGTGTGCATTACGATTCTATCGTTTTTCAATGCAAAAAACTTGGTAAGGGATCATAATTTATCCTCGTCAAAAAACACCTAATAATTTCACTCACAGCACATTCATTGGCTGATACTGCAGGCTGCAGGAGGAGATGCTTTTACATGATGCTACACGGTAAGACCGAACCAGAAAGCATGTGGTTGCGAAACGAACAACCGCCCAGCCACATCGATATCTTTGCAAATAATACGTACCGAGTCCATGCGTTAATCGTTCATAGAAAGTATTGATGTGTCATGTAATCGCCCCAACAAGCCGCCAACATCGTTAGAACCACCACCACTACCACAAAACACTCACCAATTCCATCACCAACGACACCACCACCATTCAGCCACGACAACCGTCACCATTACCACCGTCACCGACAGCACCACGACAAACACCACCACTGCCTTTCAGCCATGACAACCACCACCACCACCGCCAACAACAACAACAACAACAACAATACCACTACTACTACAAGCGGTTCAAAATATGTCTTCTGGCCAACAATGGAACTCTTTAACTTTTTAATCAATTGTCGTCAGTCTCAGAACAGAGTGCTAATGGCCTGGGAATGTAACATTTGGAAGTGTTTTCGCGAAGTGGGGGAAAATAGTAGAAGTAATAGAGAAAGGGTGAGGGAAGGAAGGGCGACAGAATGGTTGAGAGAGTGGGAGGGAAGGAGAAAGAGAATGAATAAAAGAGAAAGTGCTGGGAGGAGATGCTAAAAGAAGGGAAGAAGATTTAAAAGAAAGAGTTTAAAGTTTCTTGCTGGAGGCAAAAGTCTATTTTCGTCTTGGAAGGACTTTCTCTCAGCAACAGTAAAACTATGTCACTGAAGCTAAACATTCATTGATGTAATTTTGGGCCCTGCTGTGGTTTTAAAACACACACACACATACACACACAACACACACACACCACACAACACACACACACACACACACACACACACTCATACACACATTCATACACGGCTATGTGGTAAGAAGCTTACTTCCCAATAACATGGTTCCGGGTTCAGTCCCATTGCGTGGAATCTTGGACGAGTGTCTTCCACTATAGCGTAGGGCCAACCAAAATCTTGCAAGTGGATTTGGTAGACGGAAACTGAAAGACAAACTGTGTTTGTTCCCCCATCACAGCTTGACAGCCTATGTTGGTGTGTTTATGTCCCTATAACTTAACAGTTACCGATAAAAATAAATACCAGGCTTTAAAAATAAAGTGGTTGGGTCGATTAGTTCGAGTGAAATTCCTCAAGGTGGTGCCCCAACATGGCCACAGTCTAATGACTGGAACAAGTAAAAAAAATGAAAGAATATATATATACATATATATATATATATATATATATTATATACAGACTGAGAGAGAGAGAGGGAGGAGAGGACAGACAGACAGACTGACAGACAGACAGATATACCTGCGTATTTCCACACACGTGTGTGTGAGAATATATTTTTAAAATGCGAAGGCGGCGAGCTGGTAGAATTGTTAGCACGCCGGGCGAAATGCTTAGAGGTATTTCGTCTGTCTACATTCTTAGTTCAAATTCCGCCGAGGTCGACTTTGCCTTTCATCCTTTCGGAGGTCGATAAATTAAGTACCAGTTGCGTACTGGGGTCGATCTAATCGATGGACCTCCTCCCCAAAAATTTCGGGCCTTGTGCCTTAAAGTATAGTTTTAAAATGCTATAAACCCTCTTTATTCTCTCTGGTTTTCTGCTTAGCTTTTCATTTCTTTTATTCATCCCAGTCCCCCCCCCTCTCTCTCTCTCTCTCTCTTTCTCTCCCTCTCTCCCTCTATCATTCCTTCTCGCTCACTCTCATTCTCGCTCGCTCGTTTTATCTCTGTCGTATTTATCGATCAACTGAAAACTGAATTTCATTAACTTCTCTTCGTTTGTCGATAATCGAAATTCATATCTCTTTATCTTCTTATCACAATAGTTTTAACTGTCGCTTAGTTTAATCGTCAATAATCTTGTCTCTTACTCTTTCATTTAATGGATTTTATGTACAGTTCAGTCTTTAATCATACATCACACACGCACGCACACACACACACACACACACACACACACACACACACACACACACACACACACACACATACACATATACTTACATACGTAATACACATGCATGTATATAGATACATATGATGGCCGTCCACTTGTGACCGAGGAAGACTATTGCTGACCTTCAGGAACATTGTGCGCTCTAGAACTAACTTATATTTTGCATTTGCGGATCCGTTGGTGGCTAATGAGCCCTGCTCTTGAAAAACATTGCAAACCAAGCTTTCCCTATTCATTTTCGGTACATTTTCGAACAGCATGCTTAAATTCTTCATGAAGAATACATGCTCTTTACCCGTTTCCTCCATCCAATGACAAGCATTGCTCTCCCAGACAACCTCCTACATTTCACAGGCCTTTAATGAGGACTTTACACAGTCCTTAAATCGCAGTCTTGGTTTCTGCCGGGGTCTCTTTCCACTAACAAGTTCCCCATATAGCATCTGTTTAGGGATCCTGCTATCCTTTATTCTAATAGGGTGTCCTGGCCAACGTAACCAATACTTGGGCACCATCACCTCAATACTCAAGATATTAGCTTTCCTCGGGACCTGTGCGTCTGGAGTTTTTAAGATCCAGCCAACATTCAGAATGTCTCAGACATCTCTGATGGAAGCGTTCAAGGACCTTTACATGACATTTGCAAAGGGTCCATATCTCACATGAGTAAAGGAGCGATGTCAGTACACATGCACGATACACAGCAATTTTTGTTTGCCGTGTGATGCCATGCTGGGACCAGACACGAGACTGAATCAGTTGCTCTCTGTAGCCAGAAAGATATGTCATCATCCAAGGAGCAAGAACACCCGAGTGTGCTGCCCAGGTAGACAAACTTGTCTACCACTTTCAGTATTGTTCCTTCAACCAAGATAGCTGGTTCCACATATTGATTTCCTGGTGCAGGCTGGAACATTACAATAGTCTTTTCCAAGCTAATGTTGAGCCCAAATGCCTTACAAGAAGTAGAAATATGATTCATAAGTATTTACATGTCATCCACTGTATGAGTGACTAAGTCACAGTCATCTGCATAAAGGAGGTCACAAATAAGACTGGAAAAATTTTGAATTGGTAGCAATCAGCGAAGATTTCTTCCTGCATCTCTCTTGTTATGAAAATAATATCCCTTGTCCCTCTGCCAGATCGGAAGCGACATTGACATTCAGATAGGACATCATTTACGAGACACCTATTCAGGCAGGTAAGAAGAATAATTGCCAGAACCTTGCCAACAGCTGATAGTAGAGCAATACCTCCGTAGTTACCACACATTATTCTGGCTTCTTTTCCTTTATGAAGAGGAAGAACGACTGCATCATTCCAGTCCTTAGGTATTGCACCATCCCTTCAGACTACACTAGTAAGTTCATGAAGGGACTGTGTGATGCGATCACCATCAAATCACAGGATCTCAGCACAAAAACCATCCTCACCAGGTGACTTACCAGAATTTAACTTACTTAATGCTGTCATTACTTCATCTATTGAGGGTATAGTATTTAAGGAGCCAATGGTAGGTCTTTGTTGCATAGTACCAATCACTGTTTCATCCACAACTGACTCATCGTTTAGGAGTTTAGAGAAGTGTTCAATCCAGTGACCTGTTAATTTAGTAAATAGAGTGAAAGACTCCTTGGAGAGCAAAGGAACTGATGCAGGGCTCTTAGGCCCATAAACTTGCTTCATAAGATGGTAAAGCTTCTTGCTGTCATTTGCATCAGCAGCAGCCTGAACATCACGAGCAAGATCCTCTCCTCTCACCTAGTGTTCTGCATCTTCCTGAGAGATCGCTGCAGTAATGATTTTACACTGCTATAGGGGGCAAATGCTAAAATTTGCTGCACAACTGAAAGTCCTCTGTGCAGCAATACATTGTGGGCATGACGCTTTACAACTAATACTCACTGAACTTCAGCATCATTTTCATCAAACCTAGTGTTTCAGCAGCACATTGAAGAACCTGGTCTCGAAAATCTTCCTATACTGTAGTATGCATACATATATAAATATATTTACATATATACATTCTGGAATGATAGCTTGTCTGTAATACTGTTATTTCCAGCAGTGAGGCCCTTGTCACCTCTTTTGAGAAAATGTCCGACCTGGAATTGTATTTAGGTTAATATTCACAACACAAAGAAACAGTTACAACATTCTCTGAGAACATAGGAATGGAGTTTGGAAATGGCGTGTTCATATTTGATTGTCAGTCAAGGAAAGATCGACGTTGGCATAAACGGATTTGTATGAAATGGAGGAATGAGACAGGGACATAATGTCAGTAGAAAATAATTTTTAGGAGTAGCATCGTATCACTCAGACATCATTGTTATAAAACGATAAAGGGAGAAATGAGTACATCACAGGCGTACTCAATGAAAATGAAAGTAATATAAGAGTAAGAAAAGAATTCCTGAATAGTTGCTCTGAGTTTACATATATTCGATGTGACTCAATAGTATCTGGTGTAGCCTATTCAAAGAGAAACTTGGAGGAGAAACACTCATCATATCAGCAGAATTCTACGAATGGATACCTATCTTAGTGTCTAGAGGACACCAACAACATTGTCAGCAATCGTAGCCTTTTCTGGACACAAAGAGTTACACCTAATCACCATAATCTCAACAGAGTTCGGAAGATATGGAAGTTGAAGCCATCTACCTGGTCATGTATCTGTAATCACCATCACATCTTACCTAGAAGGACAAGACTTTGCTGTTCATGAATAAGTGACTGTATGCAAAACATCATCAAGTATCGTCTGCTCTCATCAATTATCATCTGTTCTCATCAATTATCGTCTGCTCTCATCAAGTATTGTCTGCACTCATCAATTATCATCTGTTCTCATCAATTATCGTCTGCTCTCATCGAGTATTGTCTGCTCTCAACAAGCTGACTACCACAGGTCGTCATCTTGCTCTTTCTTATGCTGTCTTTATACATTTACAGTATTTCTTATTTCCTCCCTTTCTTCCCATTCATTTTACCTATTATTAACATTTTCTGAATTCTCTCTAATTAAGAGTTCAAATTATTTCAGTATCCATTCTTTGACAATTTCCTATAACATTTTCTTAGTTTGTTGCCATATTTTGTACACCATCATTGGTTTTGTGTTCTATCTATATATTCTCAAAAGTCTCATATATGTCCACATCTTAAAGATTTGAAATCTAAATTTTAGTAATATCTTCTGGTTTCGATACTGATATTTTTTTTTGTTTGTTAAGGCGGGAAGCTGGCAGAACCGTTAGCACGCCGGGAAAAATGCTTAGCGACATTTCGTTTGTCTTTACGTTCTGGGTTTAAATACCGCCGAGGTCGACTTTGCTTTTCATCCTTTTGGGGTTGATAAAAAATAGCAGCTGGGTACTGAGGTTGATTTAATTGACTTAACCCCTTCACCCAATTTGTTGGCCTTATGCTAAAATGTGAAACCAATATTTCTAGTTGTTTGTATGCTTGGAATTTCCAAACTATTTCAATCCTTTGATTTCCGTTTCACATTTCTATGTTTCTGATTCTATATTTCCCAGATATATCATCTCTGATATCTTTTCAAATGGATTTCCCTCAATTCTAATATCTATTTTCGGTGCTTGTTGTTTCTTTTAGTTTACCATTGATTCTGTTTCCTTTACACTCATTTCTATTCCATAGCTACCAAATGAAAGATCAACAGAGGACATAGAATACTCCCAAATCGTCACTCAACAGCGGACATTACACTCACGCAACATTTTTATTTAAAGAATAGTAATGCATCGTTTCCAATGAAAGTTATATTCTTCGTAGTGAGAGAAAATAGTGATAATCGGAGTGAAAAACACCAGACACCTCAAACATAGCCCCACAATGTACCATCTTCTAATCAAACAGGAAATGTTTATCGACAGGAAGGATTGTCCTGACTGTTAAAGAACAGTTAGGAACAGAATGTATTCACATAAAAAGAAGAAATGCTGGCGGGACATTCCCATAAAAACCACTATCCTTTGCCAAAATGATAGATATGATATTGTTCTACAGGGGAACGTCCAAAAGTCATGCGCTGTTGTTGAGATCAGCTGCTGCCCAGCCGATGTCAATGATGACTTCTCTAAAGTTGTTGACAAAGAGAACATCTATGGTGAACTAATATGGAACGTACAGCCCTCGTATCTAAGCTCTAAATACTCATAGGCAACAGTCATCTTGAAGACATTGTGATACGGAACAGAATATTTGCCTACAAGCCAGCAAACTGACACACATCTTTTCAATCCATTGATTAATGATGCATTAAAAATGTCTAAAACATTCCTAAAATTTTCTATTCGTATTTTCATAATAGCGTTTCTGAATATGACACTCGAACACACATGTTTGTATGAATGTTCACACAGGCACGAGAGCAATGTTAAACATTAGCAGATTATAAATCTCCCGGGTTAATTTAACTCAACCAATAAGTTGCACAGGTTTCATCTTCCGACCCGAGATTGACCAATACCTTATCTGTTTGGCCAACTCACCGTTTCTAACCTTATAAATAATCTGATCGTCCACCATTAATCATGAACAATCATCAACTTGAACCTTCAAATTTGCAATAAATACAAGGTCTCGCCCTCACTGAGGGATTCTCTTATCGAAGGCAATGACTGCTCCACAATGATTAGGTTTCTTCCTCTTCCAGGCCAGATAATACTTTATTCTTCAACCAGTTCGTGTAAAACCAATAACAGAATATTACTATCACATTTGAGATAGTGCTGATGCTTCATATACAGGCCTAGACTGCATCCTAAAGAGGCCAACCAAGTCTCTTGAAGTTTCTCACCAACAAACTCCAACCCCTAGCATATAATCCCCCCCCCCAACACATACACACACAAACATACACACTGCCTTTTCTATCTTTGAAACAATGGCTTCGGCTGCTCGGGGTGGATTGGTCTCCGGCCACTTCCCCTCGGACACTTTCTACTCATTCGTCTCAGTATTCGTGGTTCCAATCAACACCCTCCACTAATCGCTTCTGCTACGAAGCTTTACTTCCCAGGTCGGCTTTCTACATTTTCCTTCATACACAAACTTTGTCTCAAGCCGTCAACATTAATGGTGTCCACCTCAGCGGTCTCGGATGGTCAGTGAAAGCAGGGACAAAACCCTTCCCCGGAGCCCGTCCCTTCCACAAGATAAAATAATAAAATATTAAATGACACGTAAACACGACACAGAAAAAAGAAACAGATAATATAATTTTCTAAGAAGCAGCTTGTTAGAAATAGTAGCCACATCTCTTTTAGATAACACTAAAGTTTATTTTTAAAGGGTGCCACATGGGATGATATCATCCTGGAAGAACTGCAGTTGAAACTAAGAGACGTGAAGAAGATTCACTGATGAAGTTTTCGTCATAGGTCTACTCAAAATAACAACACGTATGAATACCAGAAAGATTTAAATATTTAATGAAAGCGAAAACTCTTACAACTTGAAACTCGGGGAAAGATAAAGAGGTCGAGAAAGTTCACCCAAGAATTCCCAGATATAAGCGTGCGTTCGCACGCATACAGACACAAACACACACACTCACACACATACACATATGTGTCTATATATATTCATGTATTTGTTTCTATAAAAATATACTTATACGCATATGTGCGTGTGTGTACACGTATGCATATATATGTGTCTGTATGGAAAGATAGTCACTCATCTGCAACTCATTGCAAAATGAAAGAAATTGGAATTCTATGATTACTTAATGCACTTCATGTATTTATACACAATTGTATAGGCTTAACACACAACACTCATAAAATAAACATTCACTCTTATTTTTCCATTTTCCCCATAAACAAAAAAAATACCCAGTACATATGATACAACCTTTACTTAAATTGCATATATCTGCCACGTAAATAAGCGTCAATATTTCACGGAATTGCACTTATGCGCATGCGTTAAGTGATATAAAAAACTTAGTTCAATATTTAAAAAATACACTTTTCACTATCCAATCACCACCGCCTCCACCACCACCACCTCCATCTCCACCACCGCTGTCATCATCTCTCTTTTCCCCTCTGCCTCTCCCTCATCTCTCTCCCCTATTTCTCTCCCTTTTTTTCTCTCTCTCTCTCTCCTCTTTCTGTGCCTTTCTTTAACCTCACCATCAGAGCATCACCCCCCTGCTAAAATTATTACATCCCCCCTACCTCACGTCATGAACGCTTCTCTCTCTCTCTCTCTCACTCTCTCTTCCCCCTCTCTCTCTCTCTTTCATTTTCCTTCTCTCTCTTTCTGTCTCACTCTTCGCCTTATCCTCTTATCCTCTCTCCTTTTTCTTTCTCCTCTCTTCCCCTTCGACTAATCACGTGAAAGCGTTACAATTACATTCCCTCTACCTCATGTCATGGATGCTTCTCTCTCCCTCTTTTCGCTCTCCCTTTTTTTCTCTCCCCTCTTTTCTTTCTACCTCCTTTTCTCTAATCACGTGAACACGACATTGCTAAGTTACGCAATGTCAATCAAAATTATTATAAGATGTGTGCGTGTGTCTGTGTGTATGTATGTATGTATGTATGTATGTATGTATGTATGTATGTATGTATGTATGCACGCGCGCATCCACACATACCGTTCCTCTGTGCCCTAAGTTGGGCTTTAAACTGCATCCGGCCGTGGGACTCTGGTTCAGGAGTTCCATAGTTTGAGGAATGTGGAACCACCCTTTGGCCACTACTGTTCCCAGGGTAGGAACACTCGTTAAGGTTTCAGCATATGAGGGTTGAGGCGTAGAAATACTCGAGTTGGAGTCCGAGGGTGCAGTAAGTCAAATGGGAATGAAGGATCCCTGATCTTTGAATGAGGGATCCCTGATCTTTGTGAAGGAATCTCACTAGGAGAAGATTAACTCGTATATAAAACCTGCTGCTCTACCGTGCCGGATATCTTGAACTTTGCTAGTCTGTGAGTTTCTTGATATTGCTGGTGAGAGTCGTTGTGATTTTATAAAACCGCACTCGACTTAAAACTTTTGCACAGCCGTTGATGACACACTTAACAGCAATAGTCATGTTCGTCTAACGAGTAGACGGCCATCATGCATGCATACATGCATGCATGTATGTATGAACGTATGCCTGTATGTATATATGTATGTATGTGTGTATGCGTGTATATATGTATCGCTGATACACCTTTCGGTTATGACTGACCATGGGATTGCACCTCGAAAGTCACCCTCCCAGGCACAAGTCCAGGAAAAGTTGTTTATGGAAGACCAGCAGTCGCCCATGCATACCAGCCTCCCCTCTCCACGCCACCAGTGTTATTCAAGGGAAAGGCAAAGGCTGATACAGCTTGGCACCTGTGACGTCGCAACTCATTTCTACAGCTGAGTGAAAAGGAGCAATGTGAAATTAAGTGTCTTGCTCAAGAACACAACATGCAGCCCGGGTTTTGAACTCACAACCTCACGATCGTAAGCTCGACGCTCTAACCACTGAGCCATGCGCCTTCACAGTGTATGTATACACGCAAGTATGTATGTATGTATGTATGTATGTATGTATGTATGTATGTATGTATGTATGTATGTATGTATGGCAATGTGGATGATGAAATTCCATATAGAATTAGGAAAGCAAGTGTTGCTTTCGGAAGGCTAGAAAAGCGCTTCTGGAGTTGGCGAGACATATGCAGAAAGACAAAGATAAAGGTGTACAAGGCGAGACGTGGGTCACATATCGATACCACCTTAAACAACTGGAACGTTTCCATCAGATGTGCCTCAGACGGATCTATGGTATTAAGTGGAAGGACCGCATCAGTGATCTTGAAATACTCGAAGACTCTCGGTGTGAAAGTATAGAAGCTCTTGTGTTAAAGCAAAGGCTCAGATGGAGTGGTCATCTGGTCAGAATGAAGGATCCAAGGATGCCAAAACAACGCTTTTATGGGGAGTTAGCTAAAGGAGAACGACCTCCACATAAACCAAGAAAGAGGTTTAAGGACTTGCTGAAGGCTTCCTTAGGAGATGCTTGCATCTCTCCTGATACATGGGAAGGCATAGCTATTGATCGTAGCAGGTGGAGAAGGATTGTGCATGAGGGGACTGCCACGTTTGAGAAATCTCGAGTTGCACATGAGAAAGTAAGGAGGGATGTCAGGAAGGGCATCGCTGTTACACTTCCAGAAGGGAAGGGTCTTCCTTTGATTCTGACATGCAATGTCTGTGCAAGACCTTGCCTCAGTAAAGCTGGACTCATGAGTCATCTTCGTAGTCATAAAACGAGACAGATGAGTGACAACTTGGCCACTGGTGGTGGTGTAACACACCATACTAATCATATCTGTCAGGCATGTGGAAGAGAGTGTAATTCGGCAGGAGGACTTAAACGACATGCAAAGGTACATGAAGCCCAGTTACAACTACAGCCGGCTATTACCAGTAAAGGTTTTAGTTGTCAATATTGTACAAGACATTGTAGATCTTTAGCTGGGCTAAAAAGTTACATTCGATCACAGCACCAGTAACAGTTAAGCTTCGTGCAATGGCCATACTCGATAACATGGGGCAGCCATAATGTATGTATGTATGTATGTATGTATGGATGTATGTATGTATGTATGTATGTATGTATGTATGTATGTATGTATGTATGTATGTATGTATGTATGCATGTATATGTATGATTGACCGCTAGCTACTAAAGCTTTCTCTTTTTATTCAATCTCTGTTTATTTTCTCATGTTCCTTTCTGTTGAAGAGCGCAGGCTCGAAACGTAAAAGATTTTCTCACCTTCCTGAGCGTTAAATTAATACACCTGTTTGTTGTTTACACACCTGTCTTCGTTTTATATATATATCGTTTCCTCGCTTTTGCCTTCCTCCCTTTCTTTTTCTCTTTCTTTCCATCTCTAATACTTTACTTCTTCCTTCATTGTGACTTTCTCTCTGTCTTTCTCTACAGGACATTTTCATTTCCTCTTGCATTATCCCATGTCAGTCTGTCTTGCTGCAGCACAATTTTTTGGTGTATATGTATATTTTATTTTATGTTTGTTTTTGTCATTGTCATGCACATTCGTTAGCTATTCCCAGTAGCTTTTCGCCACTGGAGCCACTAAAAGTAAATAATATCAACGTTAAAGGCGCAAAATTGTAATGATATTTTGGACGTGGACTGATGAGGAATAAGCTACGAATTTTCTGTTATGTTTTTGCAAAATTTTCCATTTGTTGTGTTTTTGTTTAATTTTATATATATATATATATATATGTGTGTGTGTGTGTGTGTGTGTGTGTGTGTGTGTGTGTGTATAAATATATTTTATTTTATTCTTTTATTTATTTCAGTCATTTGACTGCGGCCATGCTGGAGCACTGCCTTTAGTCGAGCAAATCGCCCCCAGAACTTATTCTTTGTAAGCCTAGTACTTATTCTATCGGTCCCTTTTGCTGAACTGGTGGATTACCGGGACGTAAACACACCAGCATTGATTGTCAAGCGATGTTGGGAGAAAAAACACAGAAACACAAACATACATACACACATGTATATGTATATATATATATACACACACACGACATGCTTCTTCTTGTTTCCGTCTACTAAATCCACTCACAAGGCTTTGGTCGGCCCGAGGCTATAGTAGAAGACACTTGCCAATGTGCCACGCAATGGGACTGAACCCGGAACCATGGGGTTATATATAATTAACATGCATATACATACACGCACACACAAACACTATATATATATATATATATATATATAATATATATATATATATATATATATATATATATATATATATATAGATAGATAGATAGATATATATATAGATATAGATACATACATATATATATATATATATATATATATATATATATATATATAGAGAGAGAGAGAGAGAGAGAGAGAGATAGATAGATAGATAGATAGATAGATAGATAGATAGATAGATAGATAGATAGATAGATAGATATACGCACACATACATACATACATACATACAGACAGACAGACAGACAGACAGACAGACAGACAGACAGGCAGACAGACAGGCAGACAGACAGACAGACAGACAGACAGACTGAATCAGCTATAATATACAAAGCAATATAAAATATTATTTAACAGACATAACCATCAAAAGTTATGCAACATGATCGTTTACAAACGGAGACAAATAATCGCAAGATAAATGGACAACAAAATATGAAAACTTGAACCGCAAGCGAAGGACCGCCCTCCAGCCGCGGGACAAATTAACCTCAGAGAAATGAT
>NC_043006.1:31243153-31250653 GCF_006345805.1 Octopus sinensis | reverse complement strand
CTGAGAACTTTGCCAACCGAGCGGAAGCTCCAGGTAGGGTCTTCGATGTTGGGTAAGCCAAAGGATAGAGGCCGAATTAATATGAATCATCTCTTCCTAAATGTTAAAAATGGGTTTACGTAGGAGCAGCAACCCTATCTAGAAATAAAAGCAAAGTTGCAGAAGCATGGATGATAATTCGAAACTTGAAAATCCAACAACAGCTGAAAGAGAAAAGCCTTCCCTCGGAGAAACACATGGGTCGGGTTATGAAGACAAAGGTGGACAGGCAGAGGAAAAGAGGAGCCAGAGTGGAAAACAGAAGAGAAAAGTTGCCCGAGGTTTTTGCTCCATTGGGAGAGAAGGGCTTGAGTACTTCATTATAAATATATTTCATGTTACGCTGAGAAGAAGCGCACAGTACCAGAATATTTTCGACTCTAGTCAAATATAACAAACTACTCGAAATCATTGTTAGACTCTCCGCATAAGTGGAGTCAAGACCTGACATCGAGTCGTATAAGTTGTGATAACGAAGTCAAATATTTCAGGTTTGCATAACGTATAACAGGAGATGCATCCATTACGTAATACTTGCTTTAACTGATGCATTAGTCATACACATACGCATACAAATATTCATAAACAAGCAAATGCTTTAGCGATTCAAAAGTCCTTTGACAAACAACCCACTCCTAAATTCATTTTTCTGATACGACTAATGGTAAGTTTTGTATAAGTTTAGGAATGAGGAAGCACTTTCGATATAATCGTATGAAATGAAGAATAACTGACTTGAAGTGTTACCAAATAATCAAGTCTCACTGATTCTAGGTAATTTCACTCCCGATATTTTGACTCCGGTAATCTGACCCCTGGTAATTTGACTGTCAATCAGTTTCACTCCTGGTAATTTCACCCCTAAAATTATAGAAAAAAAACAATTCGTTGTTGTTGTTGTTGTTGATGATGATGATGATGATGATGATGAAGACTATGACGACGACGATGATGACGATGATGATGATAATGATGATGACCATGATGATGATGATGACGACGACGACGACGATGATGATGATGATAATGATTTACAGAGTAATTCAGTTATCGGAGAGTATCATTTCAGTCATCCATTCGGGTGTTTTATTTAAAGAGCTTACAGCTTTACCCGTGACTCTTCGCCACATCATTCGTTACTTAAAAAGGAACTCTGCATACACCGTACCTCCCGTTTTTAACAGTATCTGCGGAAGGAAGAAACTTGTGAATAGCATGAATTACATATATGAAGCACAGAAACAAAATGCAGATGGATCTACGACTTACTGGAGATGCGAAATTGGTTCCTGTAATGCTCGAATCCACACCATGAAAATTATACCATAATTAAGCACATTGGTGGACATCATCGTAATTCGTGTGCTTCAAAACCCAAAGTTCGCAAAACTTTAGCGGACTTGAAGGCACAAGCAGCTGCTTGCCAGGAATCTTCTCGTTCATTAATTGCGACTGTTTGTGAAAAGCTTGATGAAAATGAAAAGTCTCACATGCTGCCCTCGACTTCGTGTATAACTCGCAATATAAGGAACTGGTGTCAAGCAAAAGCAAGTGCCCCTCCAATCCCTCAGAGTGGATTTGGTTATGAGATACCCGATGAATACAAGTTCTTAGATAATGGCGAACTTTTCTGGCAGTTTGATAGTAGTGAAACTGATGTAGACAGATTATTCGTCTTTCCAGCTGATAAAGGACTTGATGACTGAGTGAATGTAAAACACTGGACAGGTGATGGAACTTTGAAGTGCTCCCCAACTATATTTCATCAGTTGTACATGCTTTATATTCAAGTGGGTCCATTCTGTGTTCCACGATTGTTTGCATTACTTCCAAACAAAAATCAAAAAACTTACGTCAGCCTTTTTAATAAGATAAATGAATTATGTCAAGGGCTGAGCCCTAAAAATGTTATGATGGGTTTTGAAAAAGCTCACATTAATAGCATTTTATCTGTGTATCCTAGAGCTTCCAATATGTACAGAAAAGTATGTGAATTTGACTTTAAGGAGATACCATTATGATAATGAATTTAGCATTAAAATCAAATGTTTTTCAGCGTTGGCTTTTCTTCCTCTCGATGATGTGATTGACGGATTCAAAGATCTTGTAGATGATGGCGATCTTCCGCAAGAACTTGTGTTCTACTTTGAATTATGGTTCATAGGATGCGTGCGATGTAGAGGAATTAGACAACGAAGAACTCCTCCTTTGTTTCCCATTGATAGTTGGAATGTCGGTTTTAGAACAGAATCAGGTATGCCTCATACTAATAACCATTTCGAGGGATATCACAACGCACTACAAAGTTCTTTGACTTGCACTCATCTGAATCGATGGAAATTAATTCCTGCATTGAAAAGAGAAGAACCGTTGGCACAACTGAGAAAGGTTGAATTTGATTGGGGTGAGATCTGCGAGACCAAAAACAAAAAAGTATAAAGATATAAACTAACGGCTGCAGATAACCATTGAGCGACCTAGTCCCGAAAATAAGATGGATTTTTTTTTTACGAGCAATAAGCTCATAACCGTCATTATTGTTGAAGCTTTTAGAAATATTTTTAATGTTTATTGTACTTTTATTTTATCTTTATTCGACGTTTTATTTTTCCCCATATCGGGAGTGAAATTACCAGGAGTGAAATTGACTGTCAGTCATATGACCGGGGATCAAATTACCGGAGTCAAAATACCGGGAGTGAAATTACCAGGTGTCAAATTACTGGCTGCCGGGACACCGCGAGGGTGACAAAAAAAAAAAAAAACAAGGATTCCTCGAGATGAAATCTTTGAAACTCAAAAGTTTATTTTGTGTAGAACATTAATCAATCTTTTGTTTCCAGTCAAGCCCCAAAAAATTTAAGATCAGTTAAGTTTCTTCACAAAGGACTGCTTAAATATGTGCCAGAAATAGGCTGTGGCTTGGTTTTGTGGTTAAGATTTTCGCCAAGCAATCACGTGGTGTATGTATGTATGTATGTAGGCGTGCGGTAAGAAATTAACTTCTGAATCACATGCTTCCAGGTTCAGTCCCACTACGTGCGCGTGGCACCTTCGGCGAGTATTTTCTACTAAAGCCCCAGGTGAAAGGATTTGGTAGACGGAAACTGAAAGAGGCCCATCGTATATATATACTGGAAACAAAAGATTGATATGTGTGTGTGTGTGCATGCGTGTGTGTGCATGCGTGTGTGTGTGTGTGTGGATGTGTGTATATATGCATGTGTATGTGTGTGTGCATGTATGTAGAGAGAGAGAAAGGTAGACATATATAGATACATGCATAAATACGTACATACATGCACGCATACATACATACATACATACATACAAACATACCCCCATAAATGTATACATTCGTGCACCCTCGCATACACCCATCCATCCATCCATGCGTATACATTACATGTATTTATAAGTTATTCAATAATCGTTAAAATCTGACACAACACGCCACATTAATCCGTCAATATGGAGCTTGTTAAGAAGTGCTGCATGCACCGGGGTTAACAAACAAAACAAACTGAGGAAATAAACTAACCACAATGTGCATGCAGGGAGACTGGGGCATATCGTGACATGCATTTACTAGTATGTAACACATGCATTGACATGCAAACCAACACAATAAACACGCATGCCTTACAGATTCAATGCCAGCCACAGACGCACGCACTCACTTCTTGAATTTCAACTGTGGCTTTCGTACTGCCGTGAGCAAGCCCGCCCCAAGGAAACGGCGCTTCTCTCCACCCCCTTAGGTTGGGTCCACGTGTAAGCCAAGCCCCAAAGCTCATGATTCAAAGCCTCGAGCTTTTACTCAACTCATTATGCACTCTACTATAAATGCAATTGGGTCTGACCAACGGCGTGATGTAATTCGTTCTGACAGGCTGGGCTCGAAGGAAGAGCTCCTACCAGTTCACCACCAGGCAGGAGACAGATAGAAAGATACAGAGAGAGAGAGAATGATGGGTAGATAGATAGATAGATAGATAGATAGATAGAGAGAGAGAGAGAGAGAGAGAGAGAATAATAGATAGAGAGAGAGAATGATGGATAGATAGATAGTTAGATAGATAGAGAGATAAATAGATAGATAGAGAGAGAGAGAGAGAGAGAGAATGATGGATGGATAGATAGAGAGAGAGAGATTAAGATGGATAGCTAGATAGATATATACATATCTATGTACATATGTATGTATGTACGCATGTATGTATCTATGTATGTATGCATACGAACAGATATACACACGCACACACACACACATGCAAACACATACTTGCATACATATATATATGCGCTTGCTCATATACATGAGTGTGCGTATGCCTACATACATACATACGCACATACAATATGCACATGTATATGCATATCTATGTATCTATCCGTACCTCCATCCATCCATCTATCTATCTATTAATCTATCTATCTTTCTGCCTGTCTGTCTGTCTATCTATCTATCTATCTATCTATCTATCTATCTATCTATCTATCTATCTATCTATCTATCTTTATAGATATCTATATAAATAGATCCAACTTACGCGGAGTAGAAACGACTTAAGGCACCTTTCTTCCATTCTTTTAATATTCTTCATCGTTTGTATTCTGTGTCAGTTGGATCTATTAATATAAATATCGATATATTTATACTGAAATATTCATCGTCTCAAAGTCTCCATCTTCTTTCTCTCTTGGTTTCCATGTATCCACATAATATATATTTTGTATTTCATGCCCAAGCTGTTGTATCATATTTAATATGTTTATCCGCATAATTGCCTCTATACATGTATATACATATATATTGAGAGACAGACAGGCAGATAGATAGATAAACAGATACATACGTACATACATACATACATACATACATACATACATACGTACATACATACATCTAGATATGTGTGTATGCTGCTACGTGCGTAAACATGTATGCATGTATGTATGCATGTATGTATGCATGTGTGCGTCTATGTATGTATGTATTTATGTATGTATGTCAGCATCTATGAATGTATATATACATGCATGCATGTATGTATGTGTGTCAGCATCTATGTATGTATGTAAGCATGTATGTATGTATGCATCTATGTATGCATCTATGTATGTATGTATGTATATATGTATGTATGTATGCATACATGCATATGTATGTATGTATGTATGTATGTATGTATGTATGTATGTATGTATGTATTAATCACTCTGCGCGGCAGAATTAACACAAATTCAGTGATTTTCGTGCAGATTATGAAATATTTATCAAAAAATACCCTTTATTTACAAATATATTTAGAAATAACAACTGATATGAATTTCGTTTCATTTTCTAATTCAGAATTTTTTACTTTTCAACTCTTAAGAATCTAGATTTTTTTCTCCCCTCTTCCAGTCCTGTTAGAATATTTCGTTAATTTTAGAATATTCTATTAAATTTTCTGAGATGTTATAAGACATATTATTTCCGAATTTGTATTCACTTTCAACATCAAAACACTGGAAATATTGTAAATAAACAGATTTTGCCTCTTTTAAAATACATAATTTTCAACTTCTTCCGTATATTTGTTTCGTTTTTGGATTTGGTTTTCAAGATTCTTTATGTGAGTTCGGGTGTTGAAGCATATTCTGTTGTGACTGGGGAGAGTCATTCTCTTTTGGTGCCTTATAATTTTACCGGTGAGTGTGTTAAATTATAAGGCACCAAAAGAGAATGACTCTCCCCAGGCACAACAGAACATTCGTATATTTGGTTTTCACATAAATTCGTTCGATGTTTTATTTTTTTTTTTTCAGTTATTTTCAATCTTTTGCAATGTTTTCTGAATTAACAGGAAAATATTTCTATCGTAGTGTTTCATAGGATGTGGTGGGGGTGGGGTGGGGGGTTGTAGTCCTATCCTTCCTCTACAACTTTATTTTCGTTTTAGAAATTTTAATAAGTTTTGCTTTTTCTCGGAAATATGTAGTAGTAGCAGCAGCAGCAGCAGCAGTAGTTGTAGTAGTAGTAGTAGTAGTAGTAGTGGTGGTAGTGGTAGTAGTAGTAGTAGTAGTATGGAGAAACGCGGTATAACAGCAGGTCGTTGCATCCACCATTTGTTGGTGATTCAGTACAACTCATAGTGGATGACACATTTGCCCCACTCAGATGGCAACCCTCCAACCCACGGGTCTGTTTGAGTAGTTGTTGCTGGCGAGGGTTTTCATGAGGTCGGTGTGCAAATCATTTAGTTACCTTTTGGGTGGGGGACACGCAGAGGAGAGGATGGTCGTTTTCTTTGACATCTCAGTCCCCACAACACTAGAGTAACGTGAAATGAAGTATTATGCTAAATAAAAAAAACTATAACACGCCGCCTGGTCAGGGAATCGAACCCATGACCTGAGGATCGTGAGTGCAACACCCTAACCACTAGGCCCACGGGCCTTCACGGGATGGAGAGCCAAGTAGAATAAATCAAACAAATGTATTTGACAACCCTGAACATAGAATAATATTTTTGCTTACCCCGTTTTGTTACAATTTTCAATTTTTTTCCTTTTTTCAGTCAGATTATTATTTGTTTCAACAAAAATTATTGTTTTTACCCACCAAAATGTCCAGAATTTCATCATTTAAAACAATGGTTCTCTCAATCGGTGTCCACATGACCTTTAGGAGTTCATATAAGGGTTTGTTGGCAAAATTTATCGAGGGTCCAGAAGACTGAAATTGGCATCAAAGGGGTCCACAGGCAAAGAAATAGTTGAGGGTCACAAACTGAAAAGCATATTTTCTTTTCTAATACATAAATCGTAAGTTCTTGTCATACGTGGAAATAAATATTTTCCTCAACACCAGACTTGTTCTGAGACGGATTTTCAAGTTGGTTCTTAAATGCTTATCATTAGTCCACAAAACCATGCAGGAATATTTTATTTGAGTGACTGGTACTTTTTCAAAGAAATAATTCTTCAACTCAGATATAGAAATTGATATTTTCCTTCACTCAGATTATTTAGAATTTTCAAACTTTAGGCTTATGGAATGTGGACGGAGGCTTGACCAAGTGGTTAAGAAATTCACTTTGTAATCCGGATGATCTGGTTTCAATCCTCTGCATGGCAAGGTTATTTTTTAACATAGTCCCGGTTGAAACTGGGTTGCCGAAAACTGTGTTGAAGCCAGTTGAATGGATTTTCTGTAATTAAAAGGTCTAATCTTTAACCATAAGCCTGATTGATGGGTTCTGATTGGTAAGCTAACCATGACCGAAAAAGCATAAAAGTACACGAAAGTCAATAGCTTTCGATCTTCTGTTCTAGACTATGTATTTTCTATTGATTTGACTCAGGTTCGCTCTTATTCCTGGTACACTTTATGTGGATAGCGGGTTACTACCTGTAACCTTAGATATCTACAATCTTTCAATAGTCTTTCAAGTGCTTAAGACCCACCTGATA
>NC_043006.1:31208153-31238153 GCF_006345805.1 Octopus sinensis | reverse complement strand
CTGTATCTGTATATTCAAACATGCACAGGATATTGGTTGACACAGAGTACTATAATCCATATAAATATACAGTCTTTGGTGACAACAGTATGTTGAGAATATAAAAAAGCTTAACAAGCTCATTGAAAAAATGGGTAGAAAAGATTAAAACAAATATATTATACATCTCAGGGTAATTTCCAGGAGGAATTATTAAAAAAAGTTCAGTATACACATACAGAATATTATGAGTTCAAAAAGATTTACATTATTGTAGTGGTGAAGTTGTCACTAACCTGTCCGTTTCAGGAGAAATGTGAAATTGAAAAGAATGTACCCTTTTTTTTCCCTTGTTTTCTTTTTTTGGCTCTACTTCAAGCAACTTTGTCTTTCATTCAATAAAAAAAAAGTACCAGTTGAAAACTGGGGTCTCTTTCGTATGTATGTATATATATATATATATATATATATATATATATATGTATGTATATATATATATATATATATATGTATGTATACATATATATATATATATGTGTGTGTGTGGTGTGTGTGTGTGTGTGTGTGTGTGTGTGGTGTGTGTGTGTGTGTATATATAATATATATATATCTCTTTTATTCTTTTATTTGTTTCAATCATTTTGCTGAGGTCATGCCGGAACACCGCCTTTAGTCGAACAAATCGATCCCGTGACTTATTCTTTGTAAGCCTTGTACATATTCTATCCCTTTTGCCGAACCGCTAAGTTACGGGGACGTAAACACGCCAACATCGTTTGTCAAGCAATGGTGGGGGTACAAACACAGACAACAAACATGCACACACATACGCATACATATATACATACATATATATATTATATATATATATATATATATATATATATATAATATATATATATATATATATAATATACCGCAAGATTATTTCAGTTTCCGTCTACCAAATCCACTCATAAGGCTTTGGTCGGCCCCAGGCTACAGTAGAAGATAGTTGCCCAAGGTGCCACGAAACTATGTGTTGGTAAGCAAGCTACTTACCACACAGCCACTCCTACGCCAATACACACACACTCATATATATATATATATATATATATGTATGTATGTTATATTTGAGGAAAAATCAATACCACTGACTTGAGATTCTCGTTCTGCATTGGTTTTGCTTTTTCCTCTAATATAATTTATACTGGCTATAATGGAACCATAACACGGATTCCTAGATCCAGCCTTAACTGTGATCTTGGAACCTAATAGTCGACCAACTATAGCACTTAGCCAGCGTACCTATTCGTCTACATCACAACTGAACTAAACCCACCACATTCTATATATCGTGACCCCTTTCGGTCATGAATGACTATGCGATAGCACCTAGAAAGTTACCCAACCTTGCCTGGCACAAGGCCAGGCAAGGTTGTTTATGGCAGACCAGCAGTCGCTCATGTAGACCAGCCTTGCCTCTCCAAGCCACGACAGGCAAACGGATCGATACAGCTTGGCACCAGTGACATTGCAACTCATTTCTACAGCTGAGTGAACTGGAGTAATGTGAAATAAAGTGTCTTGCTCAAGAACACAACATGCAGCCCGGTCCGGGAATCGAACTCACAATCTTACGATCGTAAGCTCGACGCGCAAACCACTGAGCCATGTGCCTTCACATCTATCTATCTATCTATCTATCTATCTATCTATCTATCTATCTATCTATCTATCTATCAATATATATATATATATATATAAAAGTTGTTGGTGTATCTCAGTAACATGGTCATGGTCTTCTACAGAGAGATGTGACAGGGTGACGCTGTAGTAGGATGGTGAGAGGAGTTACTGTTAGCGTGTGACTCTGTGTGTAGCCCTGTTGCAAGGGTGGTCTGTGTGTAGCCTTATCAGCACTAAGCCGTGTTTAGGCATAGGCAAACTTAAGGTCAGTTTGTGACATGTTACAACTTCGAAAGAGAAATTCACTGCAGTTAACTTGGAAATAATATTCTCTCTTATGCTAAAAAGGTGAAAAGGTGAAAAACACCATATCTGTCCTGTGCTGTCCCCTGTCGGATTCCCAGACATGTTTCTAACTCTTTAGTCGTTAACAATGGGAAATACCGAAGAGAGGCAACTCTTTTTTCTCCACGGTAAACTGCAGTGAATTTTTCCATTAGAAGTTGAAATATGCACAAATATATTTTAAGTAACCCAAAATTCGAATATATATATAGTATATATATTTATATATATATATATATATATATATATATATATTATATATATATATATATATATATATATATATATATATATATATATATATAGTTGTTTCAGTCATTAGACTGTGGACATGGTGGGGCACGGCTTTGGAACGTTGGATTGAAGCAGATAGATCTCACAACGTAACACCCTGTGCCTATTTAACAATAATGTCAGGTTTGACGGCAACAGTACGGGAGCCCATCTAATGGATTTTACGACGTGTAATTGGAAGGTTCACTTTTCTAACATATTGTATCACACAGACTCTACCTGGGAATCCCTTTAAGGGTACAAATGTCTGAGGAGTGCTCATCCGGTTACACGTTAATGTAACGCGTTGTTCGACCAACTTAACTTAGTAAAGTTTGGCATTTTGGCTTGCAGCTTCAATTATGAAGGCAGCGTAGTGGAGGAATCATTAACGCGTCGGACAAAATGATTTGAGATATTTCTTGCTCTTTATTTTCTGAGTTCATGTCCCACCGAGGTCAACTTTGCCTTTCGTCCTTTCGGGGTCAATAAAATACAATACTAGTGAAGTACTTGTGTCGATATGATCGACTTGAGCCGTCTCCTCAAAATCGCTGGCCTTTAACCCATCAACAGACCGATGTCATGTTCAAGGGGATATCGATTTCGGCCATTATTCCGCCACGGAACCATTTAACCGTCCTTATGAGCCCTAGGGCTCAAAAAACTTTTAAGAAAACTTCGTTTGTAAGTCTAAACATTGCATTAGGTGCAGCAGAAACCAACCTCCATCCAAGCCAAACGTCATGACAAGGTTTCAATCCTCAGTTACAGCGCCTATTTTCCTTTTAAGTCCGCTTTTAGAGAAATGTAAATGGATGCGGTGACATTCATGCCTTTGAAGAAAAGCATCCATTTACATGTAAAAAGAAGAGTTTTTTTAGATACAAAAACAGTAATTTTAAGGGGAGGGAAAAAGTTAATTGCAATGACATAACTATTTGGCAGCAATTATAATTTACCGACTCCGAGAGATGACAAGTCAAGTAAATCTCGACGGGATTTGAACTCAAATTATAAAGATAGGAGACAAATGCTGCAAAGTATTTTTTCCGACGCTCAAACGATTCTGCCAGCTGTCAAAATAATAAAAGAAAAACAGAAGAACTGATCTAAAATGATGATAAAGACGGAAAGTTGTGTTTGGAAAGGCAAGAAAAGATCTTCATAAGGGTAGACTAAGTGAAAGTGACGGATGATACAGTCTGATGTAAAAAGATTAAATGAGAATCGATCCTACATCACATGTTCATTATCAACATCAGCATCACCATCATCATCATCATCATCATCGTCATCATCATCACCATCGTCATCATCATCATCATCATCGTCATCATCATCAATCAACGGGTATTGCCGTCTCTTGTCCTAAGACTTGTGGGAACGGCTACCCGGTTTCCGTGGCGCATAAATGACCAGGATCATCCCATTTCCTCAGAAAGGAATGCTAGTTGGTCCATTTACTTCTGAGTGTAGTCGAGCAACGTGAAATGATGGGATTTGTGCAAGAACACAACGCGCCACCAGGTCAGGGAATTGAAACCACTACCTTGCGAGTAACACCTAAATACTCGACCATTTGCCTCCACACACTGCATGTTCCACATAGCGATAAATTAGACATCTTGTGATGCTCACAACCCGGGTGACCAGTCGTCAATAATTTTTTTTAATGCTTAATGAAGAGAACAACAGAGTTGTATGTTGAAGCAAGTTGCAATTTGTTGAGTCCTTAATTGGCTCCCACCCCTGACCAGTGACGGAAGTTTATGTTTCCATAGAAACATTGAGATGCGCATTTATACACCCATAAACACAGTGACTTGCTAAAAACAGCAGATGATTCTCTATAAATTCACAGTCTTCCGCTTAAAAAAGAAGTGAATGATAAATTAGATAAAGTAGTCCAAGGACTTCCATGTCTGAATACCGAATTGGTTGGTCACGGCTTGACCACCTTTCATCATAGGCCTTCACGATCACTTCTGATCTGAGTTACTATTTACACGTACACACATAAACATACACACATGCATACGAGCATACATATATATATATATATATATATATATATATATATATACAGACAAGCATACGTTCACATCTATATACGTATATACGTACATTTGTACATCCACATACATCCCATAAAAATGTCTGTCTGGAGCCAACTGACCCATAGGGCCGGACTTTTACTCATATATCAAAGGCGTTTAGGCTGAAAGACCAAGACTCTCTCCTGAACGGGTCACTCGTAGGTCGAAGGGGATAATCATCCAGGTTCCATTGGTACTTGTTTCCAGTTGAACATGTTGGAGCAGTATGAAGTTAAGTGCCTTGTTCAAGGCTATAACACGCCGATCGGTCCGCGAATCCAACTCACAAACACAAGCCCAACATCATAACAGTCTATGTCCCGTCAGTAATACCGTGTATGTATGTACGTATGTGATTGTATGTGTGTGTCTGTGTGTGTGTGCTTGTATGTACGTATGGGATGTATGTAGATAGACAGGCAGACAGGAGGATAGACAGATTAATATATATATATATATATAGAGAGAGAGAGAGAGAGAGATAGAGAGAGAGAGAGAGAGAGATTGGCAGACAGGCAGACAGATAGACAGACAGACAGACAGACAGACAGACAGACAGATAGATAGCTGGATAGATAGATAGATAGATAGATAGATAGATAGATAGATAGATAGATAGATAGATAGATAGATAGATAGATAGATAGATAGATAGATAGGAAGCGAGAAACACAAAAGGAGTAGAAAAAGTTGAAAACAAAGAAACGGTGAGAGAGAAAGGAAGAGAGAGTAAAGAAGAGGGAGAAAGAATGAGAGACAGAGAGGGGGAAAGAGAGACGGAAGGAGGGAGCGTGGGCGGTAAAGAGCGGGGAGGGAAAGAAACGGTGATTCTTAGTAAAATCTGGAGTGAAAGGAAGGTTTAGTTGATTGCAGCTTTTGTTGTTGAATTCTTGCGTCAGTTGCAGACGACGTTTGAAACTGGATTCCAATTGATAACAGTGGCTGGTGTTGGACTGTTCCTGCGCCTATCGCAGACGTCTACAGCTGGTTCGAAACCAGAACCGCTTCCACATAGAACCAATTGGTCACGTGCTGGCACCAACCGTTTCTTTTAGTCCCAACTAAAACAGTTTTTTTGGCTTCTTTTTTGCTTGTCAAAGTGTACTGTTACTTCTTTTTCATTCATCATCTTTTTCTTTCATTTCTTCTTCTTCTTCTTCTTCTTCTTCTTACAAAAATACACATTTACATGCATTTGTATGTACACACATAAGTATACATATCTTATATACACACATGTATTATGTGTCTCGTTCCTTCTCTTCCTTCTCCTCCTCCTCCACCTCCTCACCTTTCTCTGTTGTTTTTTTTTTTTAAGTCGGACCCAGACAGACAAAAGTAAATCAACATCAGGGTTTCGAAACTCAGTTGTAAATCACTTCATTTAATAGTTTTCCAAAACAAGTAGAGGCATGAACTTCACAACTTCATTTCATTTTTAAGCTTAATTCGAGCAGAATTAGAATCCCGTTGAGGGAGGGTTTAATCTTAAACCAAAGAAATCCAGAGCTTTTTGGCCATTTCAGCTTAACGAGGAAGGGAGACAATTTAGCACAACGTGAGCAGAATACATAAAGGATTTACAGGAAACAAACATAATCTTTTTTACTCTATGCACAAGGCCCGAAATGCTTGGGGAGGAGGCCAGTCGATTAGATCGACCCCAGTATGCGACTGGTACTTAATTTATCGACCCCTAAAAGATAAAAGGCAAACTTGACCTCGGCGGAACAGAAAACAAACGTATCAACCATGTATTTCCATCATCAGTATGGCTACTATTTCATAAAATCAAGCGATCACATTGACGTTTCTCATTGACTAGTTTAACACTTCGTTGTTTGACTCCGAGCTGACCCATACTCAACGGCGTTCCAGCCATGACTGCATCGTCGTATTTCGTTAAATATATTGCTCTATGTTGGACACAGGTATCCAATGCGCCCTCCTCCTCTTATCATTTATTTAGTTGAGTCGGTGGTCAGTGATTGGGTGAAGGCCCGGGGCCTGTGGTCAGTGATGGGGTGAAGGTGTGGGGTCTGGTGGGTAAGGTATTCAGATCATGGTCATAATAGCATAGGTTCAATTCCTGGACTGGGATAGCGAGTTCTGTTTGAGCAAGGTACATCATTTCACATTGCTTTTGTCTTATCAGCTGAAAATGGATACCACCCGGGTACTAATGTAGCTCTCTCTTTCTCTTTCTCTCTCTCTCTCTCTCTCTCTCTCTCCTCCAGCTGTTTTATCCTGGATGTAGCAGTTGATCAAAAGTAGAAGGGCTGAAGAGGTGTTTGTGTCCACTCTCGCAACCATATAGGCACATAAAACACTTAGCGAAAAAAATGGTACATCTCACCAAGCCGTACTCATTCACGGCTGACCACTGGCTTATTCGAGTGTGTAATCCGAGAGAGCTTTAGCTGCTTTTTCTAGCAAACTTAGCGACCACTTAGAAGCAGTCCCGTTAGGTGATTACGAGATCTGAATATGACAAGGGTAAAGGTTGTTTCTAAATCAGTTTATTTTTATGCTAATAGTTTTGACAAGGAAACTTGGCAGCAGATGACAGGCTAAAACGACTGCCAGATGGCTTGTGTTGTTAATAAAATAATTACTTCATTAGGAAGAGAAGGGGATTAATTGGCAAAGTAAATTAAAGGAAAGCACAACGCGAGCGCTGGTAATTAAACATATGAGGCTTTTGCACGAATCAAGCGATTCTCGACGCAATCGACCGTTATGACCAGAAATAGCAGTTACATCTCTCTCAAATTATACCCTACCATTTACAAAATGTATGGTATTATTATTTTAAAACATGAAGGCGGCGACCTGGCAGAAACGTTAGCACGCCGGGCGAAATGCGTAGCCGTATTTCGTCTGCCATTACGTTCTGAGTTCAAATTCCGCCGAGGTCGACTTTGCCTTTCATCCTTTCGGGGTCGATAAATTAAGTACCAGGTACGCACTGGGGTCGATGTAATCGACTTAATCCGTGCGTCTGTCCTTGTTTGTCATCTCTGTGTTTAGCCCCTTGTGGGTAGTAAAGAAATAGGTATTTCGTCTGCCGTTATGTTCTGAGTTCAAATTCCGCAGAGGTCGACTTTGTCTTTCATCCTTTCGGGGTTGATAAATTAAGTACCAGTTACGCACTGGGGTCGATATAATCGATCGACTTAATCCGTTTGTCTGTCTTGTTGTTTATCTCTGTGTTTAGCTCCTTGTGGGTAGTAAAGAAATAGTATTTCTTCCGTCTTTACATTCTGAGTTCGAATTCCGCCCAGGTCAACGTTGACTTTCATTCTTTAAATAAGGCGGTGAGCTGGCAGAAACGTTAGCTCGCCGGGCGAAATGCTGAGCGGTATTTCGTCTACTGTTACGTTCTGAGTTCAAATTCCGCAGAGGTCGACTTTGCCTTTCATCCTTTCGGGGTCGATAAATTAAGTACCAGGTACGCACTGGGGTCGATGTAATCGACTTAATCCGTGCGTCTGTCCTTGTTTGTCATCTCTGTGTTTAGCCCCTTGTGGGTAGTAAAGAAATAGGTATTTCGTCTGCCGTTATGTTCTGAGTTCAAATTCCGCAGAGGTCGACTTTGTCTTTCATCCTTTCGGGGTTGATAAATTAAGTACCAGTTACGCACTGGGGTCGATATAATCGATCGACTTAATCCGTTTGTCTGTCCTTGTTTGTTATCTCTGTGTTTAGCTCCTTGTGGGTAGTAAAGAAATAGGTATTTCTTCCGTCTTTACATTCTGAGTTCGAATTCCGCCCAGGTCAACGTTGACTTTCATTCTTTAAATAAGGCGGTGAGCTGGCAGAAACGTTAGCTCGCCGGGCGAAATGCTGAGCGGTATTTCGTCTACTGTTACGTTCTGAGTTCAAATTCCGCAGAGGTCGACTTTGCCTTTCATCCTTTCGGGGTCGATTAAATAAGTACCAGTTACGCACTGGGGTCGATATAATCGACTTAATCCGTTTTTTTCTGTCTTTGTTTGTCCTCTCTGTGTTTGGCCCCTTGTGGGTAGTAAAGAAATAGATATTTCTTCCGGCTCTTTACGTCATGAGTTCAAATTCTACGGAGGTAAATTTTGCCTTCGATGTCAGTAGAATAAACGTCAATCAAGTGCTGGGATTCGACGTAATCGACTTGTGCCCTTCCCCTCAAAATCGCTGGCCTTGAACTCTGCAGCTAACCAGCGAAAATGTTGTGATCTTGGTCACTCACAAATGACTGCGTGAAGACCCGGCCTTGAGGACACCCAAGGATCGGGAGAAAAAATGTTTAATAAAGAACACAATGGTTAATAGAATCATAGTACATTATACCTAAATAAATAGCGCGGTGGCCTCGGAAGGAACGCTCCGGCAGAGCAAACCTGAAGGTAGATAATACGATATTATGAGGGACACTCTTTTTATCGCTCAACTTGCTAGAAACACCAGTCAAGTCCCTCCGGCCGTTTTAAAAATTTATAGAAAATTACACAATATCGTCTCTGATATATCAAAAGGCGAAACAGTCACGGTTGGAACGCCTTTGCTAACAGATTTATTCGGTCAGGTTTGACTTAGAACTAAACCACAGCAATACAAGGAAACACACACAGTCACACAGCATACACACACGCATGCAGATAGTCAGTGAAATGCAAGCAAACACATACATACACTATGATATACAAACATAATCACATGTAGCTTAATAAGCGCACACATACAACATCCATACATACACACATATAATAATTATCTGTAAGCACATACACACATATAATAATTATCTGTAAGCACATACACACATACACCTACACGTGCATACATACATGCATACATTTACAATTATACTCAAGCGCGTACACACACACATACACACACACACATCTGAAACGTTACTATCAACCCAAACACTTAATTTATTCGCTCCTGAACAATACACACATACATACACACACACACGCACACACCACACACACACACACCACACACACACACAACATTTAGACACATACACACTAATTTACACACACACAACAAACACATACACACACACACACACACACACACACATACAAAGTATACAGAAGCATACGTTAGGAAACGTCACCGAAGTCTTACCTATCCATTTCGCTTTCACCGCAGCGCCGCCGCCTTCACCCCAAAACATTTTTCTGTGAAAAGTATTTGATAACAGACCCATAACAAACAAAATTTTAAAAATTAGCGAAAACGAAAACTCCCCAAAAAACAAAAGAAACCATGTTTCTCGGTCTACATGTCAATCGACGCCATTGTTAACCGGATCCGGATGTCCTAGGTGTGCTCGTGGCCATCTTCAATATGGCGGTTGACGACACCCACCATATGTAGCCCCGCCCACCACGACAGTAGCGGTTGCGTTGTCACGCACGCATCGCTTCTGTGTAATACAGATCCGATCCCTGTCATTAATTTATAACACGTAAAGCTTGTTCCTTGTTCGTGTCTGCAAGTTTTAGTCTTCGACGTTTCCTCGTTTTCTTGATTCAAAGCTAAACCACAGAAAACCAGCAATGGAACGGCGGTTAACCAACTCACAACCGCTTTCACTTCCAAGATCGTCATTACCACCGCCTCGTCTGCCCCTCCTATTCACTTAATTAGTTTCACATTTCCCCACCCCCACCTCCACTTCAGTCTTTAATTTCATTTTGTCGCACTATCTCCATATCTCTCTTTCTATCTATCTATCTATTTATCTATCTATCTATCCCTCTATCTATCTATCTATCTATCCCTCTATCTATCTTTCTATCTGTCTATCCCTCTATCTATCTATCCCTCTCTATCCATCTATTTATCTATCTATCTATCTATCTATCTATATATATATATATATATATATATATATATATCCCTCTATCTATCTTTCTATCTATCTATCTATCTATCTATCTATCTATCTATCTATATATCTATATATCTATCTATATATTTATCTATCTGTCTGTCTGTCTATCTGTCTATCTATCTATCCGTCTGGCTGGCTGGCTGGTTGGCTGTCAGCCTATCTATCTAACTATCTATCTATCTATCTATCTATCTATCTATCTATCTATCTATCTATCTATCTATCTGTCTGTCTGTCTGTCTGTCTATCTATTTATCTATCTGCCTGTCTGTTTGTCTGTCTATCTATCCGTTTGGCTGACTGGCTGGCTGGCTGTCAGCCTATCTATTTAACTATCTAACTATCTATCTATCTATCTATCTATCTATCTATCTATCTATCTATCTATCTGTCTATCTATCTATCTATTTATCTATCTATCTACATACCAATCTATATATATCTATACATACATACATACATACATATATACATACACACATACATACATACACACATGTATGTATGTATATAAATTAATTATAAAGACTCCTTAAGAATCAAGGCACATCAATATGTCAGACGCCAGAAAATGGCTACGTACAAACATATATAGCTCACGTTGAAATAAAGAAGATTGTAAATTGAGCAAGCAGAAGACCGTTGATTCGTTATTACTATTTGTGTGTGTGTGTGTGTGTGTGTGTGTGTGTGTGTGTGTGTGTGTGTGTATGTGTGTGTGTATTCTTTTGTTCTTTTATTGTGTTATTTGTTTCAGTCATTTGACTGCGGCCATGCTGGAGCGCCACCTTAAAGGGCTTTAGTCGAACAAATCGACCCCAGGACTTATCTTTGTAAGCCTAGTACTTATTCTATCGGTCTTTTTTTGCCGAACCGCTAATATTACGGAGACATAAGCACACCAACGACGGTCGTCAAGCGATGCCAGGGGGGCAAACACAGACTCAAAGACACACACTCACATAGATATACACACACACACACATACACAGATGTATATATGTACTTCTTATCTTTTACTTGTTTCAGCCATTCGACGGCGGCCATTCTGGGGCACAGGCTTGATGTTATTTCAATTTTATTTTTGGTTTTAGTCGAACGAATGACTCCAGGACTTATTTCTTAAAGCCTTGTAATTATTCTGTCAGTCTGTTTTGCCGAACCACTAAACTATGGAGACTTAAATAGACCAACACCGGTTGTCAACCAATGATAAGGGGCAAACACACACACAAAGACACACATGCACACACACACACATGCACACACACACACACACACACACACACACACACACACACGACCACCACAACGACAACAGCCGCAGCGATATCGCCAGACCCACGCCTCGTAATGATAACAGCATTGATATCAGTTCCAGCAACATCAGCGGCAACAGCAACATCTTCAGGCCCTGGGCCAACCGAAGATGCGTCAGATATGTGAACACAACCAACACTCAAGCCTGGACATTTATCGGGTCGGCCGGAACAGCCTTCAAGTGGCAACTGTACAACCACAGGTGCTCTTTCAGGATTCCGGAAAGACGATTTGTCACATCCCTGACTAGCCATGTGTGGTGCCTCAGAGATGAAGGGATCCCATACGATAGCAAATGAAGGATCATAGAGTGGCCAGGACCCTACATTAGTAGGAGCGAACGCTGTAAGATTTGCATAGCTGAGCGAGCAAGGATCCTCAAAGACTTCCTAAAACCAGGATTACTGAACTCTCACCAGGAAATTTACAATCCCTGCGTCTATTGCAAACGCTACCTGCTGCAAGCATGGGATTCCCCGTTCTTCGCTTAGATCCCAGAAATATCCTTACGAACTAAAAGCAGCGTAAGGGCTAAATTCCTTGTTGCCTCTCTTTTGGCCCAGATGAACTGATCTAAGATAGCCCGTCCTCGCCGACCCGGATTGTTTATTCTTTGGTCACTTACTGAGTGATCGTAACGGATTCCTGCCTCCCATAGTTGAAAAGTTGTATTTGTCTTCGGTTTTAGAGTCTGACGGCTCGTCATACTCTAAAGCCGAAGACAAATATAACTGTATGTCTCTACTTTTTTAGGGTCTTCCCTGTTGCTGTCACATTGTGAAATTTTCAAATTTGATGTATTGAAATGATGTTCCACATTAAATCGAATTTTGTTATTTATTGGTTCCAAAAAAATTGAAAAAAAAAAATGTTACTATGGTTTAAAGTTTAATCAGTTTTACCTTATCTGAAGACAGGATTTGGAAGCTGGCATTTTCTGCATGGTAGCTGTCTATCACAAAATGAAAGCAAAATCATTACGAGGAGGAATTTTAATTAAGCAAATGAAAGCAAAGCATTACGACGACCAAAGTTGTAAGAACTTTTGAAGTTTTTCTATGTTTTAATGAATAAAGTTATGTGAAACAGTTGAACAAACATGTAAATAATTCAAAAAGGAAAAGATCGTCATGGAATTTTTTTGTGAAAAATTGCACAAATCTGTCCTGATCAAGAGATCTATCTATTGGAGAAGGCATAGTCTGACATGGAATAAACAAAAATTTATGTAAGACATTCTATTGTAGAAATTGCCCGGCAACGATGGGCTATTCACCTAGTATACACACACACACACACACACACACATATATATAATATTATGTTGTACCATATTATATTATATTTTACTTGCTTCTGTGATCTGACTGCGGCCATTCTGGAGCACCGCCCTGAAGAATTATAGTCGAAAAATCGACCCCACTGCTTGTTTTCTATTTAAGCTTGGTATTTATTCTATCGGTGACTTTTACTGAACCACTAAGTTACTGGGACGTAAACACATCAACACCGGTTGCCATGCGGTGATGGTGACACAAACACGCGCGCACACACATACACATTCACAAATACATAGACACATTTATGTATGTATGTATATATATATATATATGTTAATAAAATAGAATATATGCATATATATAAACATATATGTACGTACCTACCTCTACATGTACATATACACGCATATATGTGTACAGGACACCAAAAAGACGTCGAACACATAGAGAGACGAAACACATAGACACAAACCAAGGAACAAGACAAGCAAAAAAAAGGAGAGATACAGGACAATAAGCACAACGAAAAATCCTCTTCTTCAGTCGCTAAGATTTCATCTACTAAACGTTTCGAAGGATATATACGACAGGCTTCTTTCAGTTTCCGTTTACCAAATCCACTCACAAGACTTTGGTTAGCCCGAGGCTATTGTAGAAGACATTTGACCAAAGTGCCGCGTAGTGGGACTGAACCCGGAAGCATGTTGTTCGGAAGCAAATTTATCATCATGCAGCTATGGTTGTGTGTGTGTGTGTATACAAAATTTAGCGGACTGACCACTAAAAAATGGATAGCCTATATGTGATTCCGTTAGATTTCCGCCTTGATGACGAAAATAATAATAATAATAATAATAATAATAATAATAATAATAATAATAATAATAATAATAATCGCCATTTTCCACGAAGAATGTGCTCTCAAGAAAAAAAATCAGCAAAAACCAGTGTAAAAATAAGCAAGACAAATGAAAATATACGAAAATTAATATGTTCTCTCTCTCTCTCTCTCTCTCTCTCTATATATATATATATATATAATATATATATATATTATATATATATATATGTCTTTCAAAATGTGACCTCATGTGTACCGTTGGCGATTTTTTTCCTCTGTCTTCCCTTCTCTGGATCTTTCCTTCTCCTATGTTTCCGACGAAGAGCTCCGCTCGAAACGTTAAACCCTCCTTCTTTCCTTCTTTCCTGAGCGTCCAATAATACTATATTTGTTCCACGTCCTTGCGTTGTTGTGTTTTTTTGTGCTTTCTTGTTTGAATTAACTTTATATATAAAGTATGAATGTAACAGAAAGTGTAGAAAGCCATCGTAAAGTATGTTCTGTATTTAGTTGTGAGTCACGTAGTTCCGAGTTCAAATCTACGCTAGGTTGATAAATTAAACACCATCCATTTACTTGGGCCGCTCTAAAAGACTTTCTACAAATTTCTGTAACTATGCCAATATTTTAAACAGACAGAGCTTCTATATGACAGTTCCGTTTGCTAGAAATAACTACCGAATCTCCCTCAAATATACAATTATTATATGAACAAACGATATATTCAACAGTTTGGTCATAGATGCATATTGTCTGGAAAAATAATGAGATGTTCACGGTTGGAGCCTCTGCTCGTTTAGTGTTGACCTGTGGATAAATAAAAGCAGCAGCAACCACAACGAGATGGATTTTTCTCATCTTGCATAATTCCTTATAGCGAAACTAGTAAGATTCTTCTGTCGCTGCTAAACCACAAGACAAGTGGAAGGGTGGAAATAATTCTTTGGAATTTTGGCATAAGGCCAGAAGGATTAAAGCCTAAGTTGATTTCTGTGGAATTTGAACTCAAAATGGGAAGCCGGAAGAAATGTCGCAAATCATCTATTCTTGCATACTGAAGATTCTACTAGCTTGCCTCTTTATATCATCCTTTCAGGGCAATACGCGTGGTTTAGTGGTTAGGGTCTTCGACTCACCATCACAAGATCGTGATTTTGACAGCACGCTGTATCTGTGAACAAGACACTTTATTTCGCATTGCCCCAGTCCAGTCAGCTGGCAAAAATGTGTTGTTCCTGTAATTCAAAGGGCCGGCCTTGTCACATCCTATGTCTCGCTGAATCTCCCTAAAAACTACTTTAATGATACGCGTATCTGCAGAGTACTCAGCCACTTGCACGTTAATTTCACAAGCATGCTGTTCCATTAATCGGATTAACTGGAACCTCGTCGCCGTAACCAACGGAATACCAGGTTTTCTGATTTAGGCACAAGGCCTGAAATATGGGGGTGTGGAGAGTTGCTTATATCGACCTCATTATTTGACTGGTATTTTTTTCGGACCCCGAAGTGATAAAAGGCGAAACTGACCTCAGCGGCATTTGAACTCAGAACATAAACAACCAGAGAAATGCTGCTAAGCAACTTGTTCGGTGATTCCGTTAGATTTCCACATTGATGACGAAAATAATAATAATAATAATAATAATAATAATAATAATAATAATAATAATAATAATAATAATATAATAATAATAGTAACAATAATAATAATAATAATAATAATAATAATAATAATAATAATAATAATAATAATAATAATAATAATAATAATGATGATGATGATGAGGATGATGATGATGATGATGATGATGATGATGATGATGATGATGATGATAGTTTATATTGAATTCTCTACGAACGGAATTCGAAACTTTATTTCCGGGCGCAACATTCAAATAAAAAAACTGAACTCAACTTTGCAGGTTATGGGAAACCTCGATGGATGGCGGTCGAATTCTTTGAGAGTAAAATGTCTCAGCCATATACAGAACGAAACGTGGAATCTTTGGCAAACTGAATCTCAGTTCAACCGCAACTAGCTGCCATATTGCAGCAACAGCAAGAAACGGTTTCGAATCAACGCTAAAATACCAGAGAATGGTTTGAAGGTTTCTGTAGAAAGAAAATCACCCCTAGAACATATGTAGCTGTAACTGTACGAAGAGGTCGCTTCTGACCATTTCAGTTTTTAATTGGAAACTACCAGGAATTAAACAAAATCAGTCAGAATTCCAAGAGTCGCTTGGCCATCTGCATTGGCAAAATTCATCCAAAACAATTCATTTGAATTTCATAAAATACTTCATCATTTTGGGAGTAAGAAGTTTTTTGTATTGTGTTGCTGATTTTTTTGTTCTGCTTTATTATTTTTTTTTGTTTTGTTTTGTTTTTTCAAGGGGGATCTTCCGAATGTGTGAATTAGTCATATAGTCGTTATAAATAGCCTCTTCAATTTTAAATTTATATTTCTACAGTTCATTTCCAGTATAATAGCATTAATCTATAAAAAGGATAAGTGAATTAATTTATCATATTTAAAATAGATTATTTGGGGGATTAATTCCCAACATGTCTGCCATCATTCTGTTTCCGTGATTCTGAAGCACGTTTTGAAGATTGACTTTTTAGTTACCCTGTCTCAAAAATCATTTATAAAACTATGTTTACTTGAATAAGAAACATAGTATTTACTTGTACCAACCAAAATATAGTGAAATAATTATAAATATTTAAAAAATTAATAAATCTTTTTACTTGCAACGATGGCGCTTCAAGCTGTTAAAAGTTGAGAAGCGAGATGGGTTGTACAAATGAAAACACTACTCTAGCTTATATTGGTCTCTTTCTAAGATGACTCTTTACTGTCCGTTGGAATAGGTCAGTAATTATTAGAAAATCCTTTCTCTTTTGGTTTTCCTTTCTTTCTTTCTTTCTTTCTTTCTTTCTTTCTTTCTTTCTTCTTTCTTTCTTTCTTTCTTTTTTTTTCTTTGATTACTTATTTAACATTTCGAATAGCATATCAATTTTGTATTTCGCAGAAGCTGAATGTTGACTTGTGTGTATATTGGCGCGCGTGTGCGTGTGTGTGTGTGTGTGTGTGTGTGTGAATTGAGGAATATTTCCAACGACTTGGAGACCCCCCACAAACTCTTTATTGGCTTATGATATTGTTGTTGTTGTTGTTGTTTTAACTTTGCAACACCCCTAATTGAGCAGAACTATGATCAAAAGCATTCCAACCGTGCCATACTGACATTTTCCTGACATTAATGTATGATTTAGAACGTGTTTAAGATGGTGGAATGGTGCGATATGAAAGAGGTGTCGGTGTTATTTATCGCAGAACGAGCGACCACAATGAAGCCCGCTCGTTGGTTCATCCACATTTTCGTCAAGGGTCTTTTACAACCACAAATGATGAATACAGGGAGGTGAATTTCAGACTAAATTAAAAAATGTAAATTTCTTTGTCGCCAACTTTAACCGTCAGCATCACTGCCACCACATCAATCCGCTCAACACCAATGACATTATCGTCCAGCAGTTGACGCTGACACGCGTTAACTTTTAACCTCCATATAAAATGTCCCTCTCATTTGGTCAATAACGTCATATTACTGTCATGTAAAGCTATCTATTTTATTCCTCGCCGCCAATACATAAACGTTTTATTAACCACCAGCCACGACAAACAAATACATTTGTCTCCTTCTTCGGTGTCAGTTAAACTTGAATGATTACACAACCAATGGACCTCCAACTCTTTCTCTCTCTCTCTCTCTCTCTCTCTCTCTCTCTCTCTCTCTCTCTCGGTTCCTTTTTCCCTTGTTTTCCTCTCATTTCATATATTTTCTTATTCATTTATTTCTTTCCTTATGTATTTATCTAGTTTCTTTATTTCTCCCTCTTTTACTTCCCACCATTCGTCCTCCCCCTCCCCTCCACACCTTTTATCATTATTGATGTTATTGTTCATTAAAGCATTTTTATTTCCTTGTTTTAGCACCCACCCTCATCTCCCCAGACCTTCCATCTTACATCTTCCTCTTCCTTCTCACCATCCTTAAACCGACTCATCGTCCTCCTCCTCCTTCCTTATTTCTTTCGTCTTCATCTTCTTAAATTTTTCTCCTCCTCCTCTTCTTCCGTCAGCCTCTCTCCTTACATTTCTCTTCTCTGATACCTTTTACCCCCTGGAGACACAAATTTACAACCACCACCTTTAAGAAAATAGCGAAGAAGAAAAAAAAAAGACGAAACAAAACGAATGATAAGTTTGTGAAAGCGAGCGTGTCACGTGTTAGCTGTGCCACGTGCACCAAGACGATTGGACGAGATCAATCATTGCGTGCACGTGGTACGATCCGTCCAGTTCGGTTGGTTCGCAAACACGTGCTGCGATTTCTTTCACTTTATTTTCGTTGTTATTGTTTCTATTATTTACATTCATTCGAAACGTTTTCTGGTTCTTTCATTTTTTTTTTTTTTTTTTTTTTTGTAATTCATTCATTCGTTCATTCGCTGGTTCGTTCATTCGCTTAATTCTGTCATTCTGATTTCAACAACGGAAAACAAACTAGGAAACCTTACGGAAGTTTAAAGATAGGTTTCGGCGATAGCAAAGCCGGGGTCAGGGCAAGGAAATACTCTTAGCATCGTTCTGTACCCGTCACCATGTCATTCGCTACCACCATCACCACCACTACCACTACCGCAACCGTCAGCATCAACCTAACCACCACCACCACCACCATCATCATCATCATCATCATCATCATCATCATAAACATCATCATCTCCATCACCATCATCATCGCCATCATCATCATCATCATCATCATCATCATCATCATCATCATCATCATCACCATCATCATCACATCATCATCATCATCATCATCATCATCATCATCATCATCATCATCACCATCATCACGAACACACGTCACTACAACCAACATCAACACGACCCCCAACGAACACCACAACAACACCAACAACAACAGCAACAATCACCACTGATTCCATTTCCGAGTCTTCCAGGCAGCCTCTCTGCAGTAGGTCAACCAGCTACAAATAGCAGCTAAATCGCCCTCAAATCTGATTTAAACCTGGGTTGCTGCACTTGGGAAAATGATGAGATAGTTATGAGTGGAATGTCTTTGATCCTCAATCTAATCCAATCAGGATGACCGGGGGTTAAACAGCAACATGTTCGTCACTATCACTACAGCTGATGTCAAAACAGCACTGACTATAACCATGACCACCACTCCTCAGTAGCTGGATCATCATCGGCAGCAGCACTATCATGGTAACCACATCCACAGCAGAAGCAACAGCCAAACGTCTCTCACCAGCCACACCCGTCACACTCACACACACATACACTCACACACATATACACTCACACACGCATACACACACACACACATACACTCACACACATATACACTCACACACATACACTCACACACACACTCACACACATACAATCTCTCTCTCTCACACACACACACACACTCACACATACACACACAGACACATACACTCAAACACACACACACTCAATAAAAACACACACACATACACTCATACACGCAAACACTCACACACACACTCACACACATACAATCTCTCTCTCTCTCTCACACACACACTCACACATACACACACAGACACATACACTCAAACACACACACACACACGCACACATACACACACACACAAGTACGGAAGAGTCGACCCAGCAGCTGCCCCCTCCCCCACCACTCCACTGCATATCTTAACCTCAACTTTCTTCTACCGCCGCCACCACCGCCGGATTCTAACCGATTCTTTGGAGCTGGGCCTTCTTCTTCTTCCTTTCTTTCTTTCTTTCTTCTTTCTCCCTTTCTTCTTTCTTTTCTTTTCTTTCTTCTTTGATTTCTTTCCTCCTTTCTTCGTTTGATAGTTTAACATACGTGTGTGTGAATATATCTTTATACACGCGCACTTACACACACACACACACACACACATACACACACACACACACACACACACAAATATTCTCTGTGTGCGCGCGCGCGCGTGCGTGTACAATTATTGTTGATGTTCTTGTCGTTGTAGCCTTTATTTTATTATTTTCTCCTCGCCTCGCCTAAAGACAAAAAGAGGACGGCTTTTTAAAAACTGATAAAACCTGATAAACACCGCCCCTAATATCGCAGTGAAGAGGATCACTGCAGGGGAAAGTGACGCAGAGCCGGCCACCAGGGGGCGCTTGATAGAGTCTTCTCGGTTGCCTGCTTGTTTGATCAGCTCTATCGCTCTCTTGTCACTCTTGGAAATATATATGTTGACTTCTGTGTGTGGATGGGTGTAGATGCGGATGTATATCTGTGTGTGTGTGTGTGTGTGTGTTTGTGTGTGTGTGTGTTTGTGTGTGTGTGTGTGTGTGTGTTTGTGTGTGTGTGTTTGTGTGTGTGTGTGTGTGTGTGTGTGTGTGTGTGTGTGTGTGCGTGCGTGCGTGCGTGCGTGTATAAATGAACTCGGTGATAGAAGGTGGAGTATATCGGATGTTATTAATGAGTGATTAAAAAGTCTGCTGTTGAACTTATAATTTCTGTCAAGACATCAACAATACCACAGAAATATCATTCGTCATTTATTGCCATGTTTTATCTTTTTTTTTTTTTCTGATTTATTTTCCTTTGCCAGTCTGCTGGGGTTTGTTTGTGGGGTGGTGGTTTCCTGTGGTTGTTGAGGTTACTGTTGTTTTAGAGATTTTTTTTTATTTTTCCTTCCTATGTGTGTGTGTATGTGCCTAAAAGATAAATGAGAATGGCGCGGAGATTAGATATGTCTTGTGGTGGGAAATATTTCATTAACCAGTGAAATCACTCTCTAATAGAGCTTCGATGCGCGCCTGTAATTATACTTGTCACAGGGGATACCTCATTGAGATTGCAGCCAAACCTCCCTCGCATAACACACTCCTATAAAGATCACGATTGGAACCGGTTGTTTCAGCCCCGCCTGACTTCGGGTTAAACAACGTGGTTAACATATGTACTTTTACCACTTTCAGCGGAGGAAAAGCAGGATGGCTGTAGGCGGTTGTACAGGGTACAAATCGCCTGATTTGGATAGTCTGCCCTTCGATTTTTACCACCTTGTTCTAAGATTTCCAGACACACTCAGGTCTGTAGAAATTCCAGTTTCGCGAGGGAGTGGAATATTGCTGGTGAGGAATGACTCGAACAAAGATGATTTCATTGATAACTTATGGTTTATAACTCTATGAAATGTATAAATTTTAATTTTTTACTGAGTCGTTGATGAAAACTTTGGCATTTGTCGCAGATAATGTATTCGAGAAAGCGATGTACGTTATCACGACAAGGTCTGTCCACATAAAGCCCATCTTCATCAGAGAGTGGGTCGAAACCAAACCTGAATTCAGTCAGGCTTTGATTATTGAAATCAATAAAAAAAACAACTCTCGGCTGAATCAGCCCTCGTTATTTGAAGGCTGTCCTCGAAGCAACTGCTATGGTACTGTTTTCAGAGGCTGGTTCGAATCCATGCATAGTTGCATCTGTTCGATGGTCAGACGAAATTTCCATCTTACGAAACCGTTTTGTACCACATGCTCGGCCCCTGTATATGTGCTGCGTCTCGAAGTGTTTTCCATTCGAACTGGCGCACAGCAGAGCCGGGTCAACAAATGCAGATGGCATCAACGTAATGGCGTCGGACACCACGAAAATGGAGGGGATTGGCAGCGTTCTAGAGAGGTATGTATTGGTATCATGCAGTTTGGGGCATGGACCGGTTCGGCACCTGGAGCAGCAAGTACGTGCCGTTGGACAGTGTAGTTAGGTATTGGACGAATGGTTCAGCTAATTAACTTGGGATCTGGTTCCATCGGGGTGGGGCGTTGTTACGAAGAAGGTAGTGCATCACTCTTAGAAATATGCTGAGAAGCTATCCTTGAAAGATTAGACTGAGATGACTCCAATGATGAAGAAGCCTTGCACTACCAGCAACCTTTGCACAGAGGGCACGGTTTGTCAAGGCAGATGACGGGCATATATGCGCTGAGGCTCCATCTCTCACAAATATTTCAGAACAATAAACAGGAGTGGTCGCCCTTCGTCAACACGTTTGTCCTTTAGCGTTCTATAGACGACGATCGGTAGTAAAGGGTGACGGCGTTTTCGGGGGAATTTTAAGTATCAATGAACTAGATGGTCTTTTCTGGACGACTTTTGGCCGGAGAACAATGATCAATTTCCAGAAATCACTGTTTTGGCAGTGCTATCGGGGAAACAGGTTCGGGACACACTCAATAGACATGAAAATACCATCAACTAGGACTGTTAAAGACGCAAACAGGGCGACGAAACGATTCTGCACGCACTAATCAGTGTTCAAGCATTGCTTACTTATGGAGTTTTATGGAACAGCTGTTTGCATGTATAGAATGAAATGGACTGTCAGCCTTCGGCCAGATCGGGCAGATAGTTTTCCTTTAAGTGGTGGCTATGGATACGAATGAAAGGGCTCAAGACTGCATATTTCTATTTGGCAAACCTTTCATCGACTTTTTCAAGTCTCACTTGTGAAGGAAGTGGGAGTACTGCGTCACCCTCATCCATTCAGCAGTAAATTTATAGAAAGCTGGATGAAAGTAGCGAAATTGTCTCGAGTGAATGGGCCGGCTTTACGCTCACGCCTGAAGCTAGAAATGATAAATGATAGAGAGAGAGAGGGCACTTATCGTTGGTACCTTTTGACCCTGGTGAAGATTAATGGTGGGGGAAAATGACGAAGTTTAAGGAAAACTCTGGGCATCGGCGAAAACCAAGAAGCAGTCTGTTCTGGACGACTTACTGTTCTGTGCTAGTGATAACTTCCAGAGATAGCTGAGTGCAGTGCTACCGGGTGGCTCGAGATACACCCTACAGAACTTTTAAGCACCGTCAGCAGGGACTGTCCGATGGGCACAAGAGCGCTGAAATCTTATTACACTCATTCGGTGTCCAAACGATGATAAATAGAGATTTGTTGAACATTTGTCACGTATAGAATGGACCCAGCTATTGTGAAGTTCTCACCGTCTTGTTTGGGTCAAGCAGAGCAGGTAGTTCTCGCTCTCTGGGTTGCGAAGTGGAAACAATTGAAAGGATTGAAGAAGACAGTCATGTTTGGCAAAGCACTCAGCAACTTTTTGAAGTTTCATTTGGAGAGGAGCATAAGGGTCTAAAAGGGAATGGGATGTATTGAAAGGAATGAAGTAAGAGTAGCGAGTAAAAAGTAAATGGTTTCATCAATATCGGCCTTGAAGCCGGATATAAACAGCTGGGAGGCGGCAGTATTTTTCTGTAGTGGTTAGCGTCATCTTAGATCTGTGGAACTTCAGAGTTCAGCTTAAAGATGGCTTCCCTCCTGTTGGTAACCTTGGCACTTTATTATCTCATATATCTATTAGCTAATTCTTTTTACTTACTCAATTTAAACACCCATTCTTTTTCTATCCTGTTCCTTATGTTGTCATCGACACCTTGAATCCTTGTGGCCAAAATATAAAATGATTATTATTATTATTATTATTATTATTGTTGTTGTTGTTGTTGAGGTCACGAACTGGCAGAATTATAAGCGCATCGGACAAAATGTTTGACGACACATCTTCCAGCTCTTTGCGGTCTGACTTCCGCCGAGGCCGATTTTGCCTTTCAGTCTTTCGAGGTTAATAAAATAAGTACCAGCGAGCACTGGGATCGATGTAATTGATTTACCCCTCCCCTCAAAATTGTTGACCTTGTGCCAGAATTAGAATTATCGTTGTTGTTACGTTTTTGAGGAGAACAGATATATTTAGACATAGATCCGGATAACCTTGTTTATTGAAAGGGAGAAATCATTTCTTGGGTTATTATCCGTGGGTTATTATCCATTGGTTATCGATTCACTCCACCTTGGAGTGTCAAAAACAAAAGGCTTGTCGTTTGGAAATTTTTTTTTATATTCTATTTTGCAAATCTTCTCTTCCTTGTATTTCAGAATTCTTTCTTTGTTTGGCTTACATATTCCCAAGAATTTTTAATAAGCTTTCGAAAATTCTAAAAACACACACATGAATTTAAATAAACAAATTGAATAAACTAGATGTAAAAAGAAATGTAAGCGCAAACGGCAACTAACAATGTTGATGACAACAAAAGATAGTAATTCTTCTTCCAATGGTACCCGCCAAAAAGTAATCCTGATGATGAGTGAACTCTAAGAAAACAAATATTTGGCAAGAATTTAACGAAATCTTCTTCCTCTTTGCCTGATGATTTTATTGTAGAAATGGCCAGGAGAGAAGGAACATAACGGTGGTTATAAAAGGTAGAGTAGTTTTCAGTATGCCATCAAATAACCAGCTGAAAAGATCTTAGCTGATATACGGGATATTGCAGTTTTCAACGACCAAGGAAGGACATATGAGATTATAAGCTTGGTCTTCACATCGAATTCAAAGCAAGGTTGCCGGCCAAGCTGGAGCACTTGCTTCAAAATTCGTGCTGTTGTAGGCGAGTAAGCGAGAGAGAAGGACTACAACGAGAGATGTCAGCAATGATTTCGGTGCTAGCTGTACGATTGTTCCGTTTGCTTATTAAGGAGTACTCGAGGTTATTGCAATACCTGCACTTTCTCATGTAGACTAAGATGACAGTTAAGAAATTTGTCGACAATAACCCCAACCTGTACTGGACATGTCATTTCTATGTCCCCAGAGCTGCTATATGAAATAAACCAAGGAGCTAGAGTTTTTTTCTGTCACTGCACCTAAGAAATTTATATTCTAAATAAACCGTATCTTGATGTCATTAGCTGTAAGTCCCCTGAAATTTCAACTAATACCATCAGATGGAGAGCAAGTTGCTCGACGGATCACTGCTTAGAATGCCAGAATCTCCTCAATTAAGAGAAAGATTAATGTCAGGAATTGGCAACAGATTCCACTACTTTATCCGAAATAATAGAAATGAGTTTTCCTTAACATTGAATGTCAACCAACCATATTTTGAAGCTGTGACTGCCTCAGCTTTGAAGTGGCCGACAGATCAGATATTTGTTGCATGTGTGACACTTTAAGTAATGCATATATGAGTCAAAACTCTTAATGCAAATACAGTAATCCCTCGCCATATCGCGGTTCACCTATCGCGGTTCACCTATCGCGGTTCACCTATCGCGGTTTATTATTTAATCTTACGTCGATTCCTCCATGGTGTTGTTTTGCATTTATGATAAAATAAATATGCACAAATTATAAAAGTAATTTTTTTAAATATACACAACAGTACTGCATCTACTTCGCGGATTTTCACCTATTGCGGTGTGTTTTGGAACGTAACACTCGCGATAGTCGAGGGATTACTGTATACATATGTGTGTGTGTGTGTGTGTGTGTGTGTGTGTGTGTGTGTGTGTGTGTGTGTGTGTGTGTGTGTTTGTGTTCCACAATCTAATAATTGATAAGACGAAATTTCAATAAATGACACAAAACCAGACATGCGTAAATCAAGAGACAAAAAGAAACCTGCGTTTCTTAGACGGATTATTATTGTCAACCATCCATAAAAGACTCGTCATTTGTTCTACTAATGGATTCTGTTGAAGCCAACGATTAAACCGTTTATTAAAAATACTAAAGTTTTAATTTTAAAAACAAAGCAAATTAGGAGAATTCTTCCCTTCTCGCCCGAAGTTGGTCTCAGCTGCCATTTTGCAACTGTGACACAACCTCTTGAAATGATGATAACATTAATGAAGCAAGAATTTATGTTGTATGGTATTTAATATACCTCTATTGGTTTATGCTGTTCAAATTCATGTTACTGACCATTATGAGTTGCTTTTCTTGGATTATTCTTTTAAATGTTTTACAAATTAGCTTCACCATTGTTTTCTTTTCTTTTTTGTATATGTCTAAGTTACTTGACTGCTGCAAATAAAGGTGGTCGATTGTCGTGTTGATAACACACTCAATTTATTAGTATAAGGGATTGTGGGACAGTTGGTGTTTGGGCATATGTATGTACGTGTCTGTGTTTGTCCCCAACCACCACTTGATAATCGGTGTTGGTTTATTTACGTCTCCGTAACTTAGAGGTTTGACAAAAGAGAACCGATAGAATAAGCACCAGATTTTAAAATAAAAACTGGAGCCGATCTGCTCACATAAAACCATTTAAAGCAGTGCCCTAGCATGGGCGCAGTCCAATGGCTGAGACAAGCTAAGGCGAAAGAAAGAAAGAAAGAAAGAAAGAAGACATAAATGAGTGGAGAGAGGGAAGGTTGGATGGTATAGCAAAGCTGGGGAGAGGAGAGAAACGGTAAATGACGTAAGGAATGAAAGCTGGGGAAACAATATGAAAGAATTCAGTCACTTTTTATGATTTCTTTTTTTTTTTTTAGTCTTTCATTCATTCATTCATGAATCATTTCATTTATTCTGTCAATGAAAGAAAACAAATAAAAGAAGCCGAGGAAGAATGACAGAGAAAGAAAATGCTGAGAGTGACTTGTGAATACAGCATTGGAAGAAATGTTTGTTAATATGATTTAATGATAGCAAACACAAACCAGAAGGACACGGAACGAACAACAATAACAGCAACAGCAACAACAGAAGTAGCAGTAGTAGCAAAACCAACAATATAACATTAATACAAGATTTGAAAAAATATACAAAAAAAAAGAGATGAAATTGTTTTAAAAAAACAACATAAAATGGCAGCCAACGACTACGTAATGATCGGAGATTGTAAACCAGTGACACAATCAGTCCACGTGATTAGAATGGCAGAAACGGTGCTTATTACGGCTAACTGACTTCTTAAAACATTCAGGCCTTTAGTTAAGAGAGAGAGAGAGAGAGAGGACAAGTCGAGTTTCATTGTTATCTGTCATTATATCTGTGGCCTTTTGGACTTGTGAAGCCAAACTTAAGAAGAATGGAAGCTGAAGTGGAATAGGATGGTTTAAGTGATGCCGTAAAAGCGTTGTTATTATTATTGTTGTTGTAGTTATTGTTGTTGCTGCTGCTGTTTTTCTTGTTCTTCCTGCTGCTGCTGCTACTGCTGCTGCTGCTACTGCTGCTGCTGCTATTGTCGTTCCTTGGTCCCAAGTTCAGCCCTGACCAAGCAGTTCAATGAACAAAAAGTGTTCCAGGTATGGCCATCTCATCTTTCTGTATACCTTGGACGACACTATATAGAATAGGGCCATCTTTAATAAGAGAATACAGTGTATAATTTGAGGGAATTTGACTGCTATATTTTGAAGGATGAGCAACTGCATAAAAACGCCCGGGTTGGAGTGTTCGTTCCATTGCTAGAAGCGATGTGACTTTGGTGGAATGCTATAAATTGATAACTATTTGAAGGTAGAAAACAGACGCGGCATCGAGAACCGATCCTTATTTCATGTCCATTGCACACTATAGTTGTTAGACATTCCTATACTAAACCTTGGAATTCCATAAATTTCATCGACCGGTGACAATACAATACATCGGGAAATAATCAATAAACTTAGAATGATCAAAAATATTTATAGCATTTGAAAAAACTTCTATAAAACTTTCGAAGAATTTCAAAGACCTCCACTCCGTAAGAGAATAATATGTTTGCTGTGTAAACTTCAATTATTTATCAGGAACAACATAAAGATCAATTATTCCACACCACCCTCTATAATCAAAGTTATTTCGTTACGTAATAGTACGTTTATTTTCCCCTTTTTTATGGACAATATTATCAGTGAAAAACCATGTTGGAACGAAAGCCTAATGGCTTTCTGGAGCCGACACACACAGAAATAAAATCATAACCATCTTCTAAAGTATTAACCACACGATAACCATAGAAACCAGCATGTTTCTACGTTACTGATATAAACCGAACCTCCACCTTCTGTATATGCTTGCAGACAGGAATCATCCTCTAAATGTTATTAAGCAAATAGCTGTAATAATAAGTAAACGTATCCACAGTCTCTACATTGTCAAATCAAGTTTTTGACAGGGAGGAGAACATTTACAACCAAGAAGCTTTAAAATACAATAGCATATTAGCTCAGCTACCACAACGTAAGAAAATCTTGCACAAAAGGGAGAAATGCAATACTCTCATTACATAACTACAGAATTCTTCAAAACAAAACAAAGAGAAGATAACTGTAATTTTCGAAACATTGAATCGTTTTCTGTGAATAAGAAGTGGATTATTAATGCACTGTGTATCAGACTACTACAATTGACAAAAAAAAAAAAACAGTAGTACTGTGTTTTTTATTGGTCTGATAGTAAATTTATTCAGAGCTGATTACACCTCACGGCTTCTTTTCAACATCGTCGCGAAGTAAACTACCGCCTCCTCAAAGTACATTTGGCAAAAAGAAGGAGGTGAGTTTACCCACATTGTGTGGTCTATCTAGAACCGAGCCATTCCATATAATCATAATCTTTGTGCAATTTATATGTGACTGAGAAATATCACATTACAAGCCATCCCATAATACTAAAGAACAGAAAATCAAATCTAATAGAGACTAGCAGATACAATATTTATTTTTACTATCTTTTTTTTTCTAGACCAGGAATCCTTTTTTTCTAGAAAGGAATCTTAATTTTCTATCAATTGTGTGAATTTTCGAAATACTTTTTTTTTTTAAATTACACAGTAACCTGTAAAAATCAAAATGCTGAGTAACCTCGTGTTTCTCCTGACGTATTTGGGTAATTTCAACCAAGCAATTACGTGTATTCGGTTGTAGAAAGGTACTGCTGTTTACGAGGAACAACTTCCGGGTCATATCTACTAAATGTCGCCACTCTGTTCGAACAATCAACACCAAAAATGAAGAAACATTATTTACATATGTTTATTCGTTTGCCCAACATCGGTGTTTTATCTACCCATAAAGCGCGCCGATGTTTAAAAGACCTATAGAGTTACGAGTTCGCAGCTAGCTTTTTTGTTGTTGACGAATATGCAGTTTCGAAATGCCTTATTTTACAACTATGAGATGTATTGTTATTGTTATAATTTTATCTTACCATAATCAACAACAAACACATTTCGTCAATATAAAAGTCTTTATTAGATAAAAAATAACATTATCAAAACATAATGGTAAAACAAAACAACTAGTGGCTATACACCGGAAAATACAGTAATTGTAGGGACAAGTTTGCTCACTGGTTGCTAGTTAATAGTGTAGAAGGGAGGGAAAGAGTAAGGAATGCACGGTGCTGACTAGAAAGGGAGAAAGGATAAAGGTGGCACCATCTTCGCTCGCCATACGAATAGAACAGAGTGGTGACATTTAGCATAGATGACCCGGAAGTTGTTCTCTTTCGATTATTATTGCAAACAGCAATAGCTTTCTTCAACCGAATACACGTAATTGATTGGCTGAAATTACCCAAATACGACAACAACTTTAACACGAAATATCTTCTAAAATACGAAATTTTGTCAAAAATGTTCACAGTAAACCGTGTTCTACGTGAGAAATTCTACCAGTATTCGAAGTTTCAAACATTTTAGATAAAAAAATTAATTTAAAAACCTGTGATTGAGATGGAAGAGAACATTTCCGTGAAATAGGCGCAAGTGTGTGTGGTGTGTGTGTGTGTGTGTGTGTGTGTGTGTGTGTGCGCGCGCGTGCGTGCGTGCGTGTATGTATGTATGCATGCTTGTATACATATGTATACGTATATATGCATGTATGCGTATGTATGCATATAGTATGTATATGTATGTATGCATGTATGTATGTATGTATGTATGTATATATCTGTATGTGTGTGTGTTCTATTTTTTAATTATTATAAACCTTCCACTGAGGAGGGAGCCGGTTTCCCACAAAGATACAAGGATCCATCTTTGGGATGTAGTTAACACAGATGAATTCATATTTGGAACTTGAGAAAAGTCTTCCATATTTTTACTGTTCGACTCACAGATTGCACTTGTACTGTACGAATCAGCCGGTCGATTTCTCTTTCTGAAAATCCCAGTTTATCAAGATTCTCCTTTAAGCATTTACTAACAAAACCTAGTGCTCCAATTATTATCGGTATGAATATGAATTCATAGTATGTATGTATGTATGTATGTATGTATGTATGTATGTATGTATGTATGTATGCGTGCGTGTGTGTGTGTGTATGGTCGTTGCACCTATACATATTGATACGCTAGACCGAAACCAATATTAAAAACACATTTCACCAATTAACAAATCTTC
>NC_043006.1:31195653-31203153 GCF_006345805.1 Octopus sinensis | reverse complement strand
CATAACGAACTTCAATGCCTGACCCTCCTTCTCGCCAAAAACAACCGCAACATCAACGACGTCGTCATTCGCAAATACAGCGACGACATTTTCAGCTTCGACTAACACTACAAACTATAACAACGCCATTCGTTCATTTTTTTCCTTTAATGGTTGCTTCGCCTCCCTCTATGTTTTTTTTACACGAACCCATTCACAGAACAAACTTGCATACGCAGACACTAAAACTTAAACACGCATACACAATAAACTTCCACACACACTCTCATACACACGCGCACACACACACACAACACATGCACATACATTAAACTCACACATATACACACACAGAAATCAGTTGGCTGTAATTTTGACTGCGATATGGAGCGGTGGTTGGGGAGCGGGTTTCTTTAGTCGCAGAACGTTTCTAAAATGCACAGCGGTGGTGCCGCTGAATTACAGCGACTTGAGGGCGTGTTCGAATTCGTCGCGCCTAGATTTTCATAATTTTTTTCAAAGTAGATGGCACCGCCTATACTTTATGTATTGTTCTTGCTAAACTTACACCACAAAACCCATCCACAACACCTTCCTTCTCGCCGGTTACAGAATATAAAAATAAAATAATCTAAGACTGATTATCCAGTAAATTAAAATAATAAAAATTATAACTTAAACCAAACTTGTCCTGAATTAAAGTTTCTGATAAACTCTTGCATACGAACTCCATTGGTTTTCCCTTGGTTTATTCAATTTCCTAAGGCGTCAGTCCATTTCAATGGTGCTTCTTTCAACAGATATAACAGACAAAATCAGGCCAGGGCAAACCAGGACATTGCCCGCGATCGAAAATTTAATCTTAATGTCACCTGTGCCATAATCCAGTCATTCTGTGTTCAGGATTTGACTTTCAGAGAAACCGTGTCTTAATTCAAGTGTTGCCACGGCAGACATCGTTAATAAGTCATAGTCGTGCGCTTATTCTACACATCAGTGTGGTGAATACGAACAGGTATCAACGTATTTACGCCAGTTTACGCCTGTTCCTATCTTTTTGCTTTTATTTCGGGTAACATTTGTTGAGTTTCCACCGCATTTCGACATTCCATCGTCATACATCATCCTCATCAACATCGTCATCATCATCATCATCATCATCATCATCATCATCATCATCATCATCATCATCATCACCATCATCAATCCTGGGCGTAACTGTCACAGGGTCCCAGGTCTGATAGGGTCTGGTTTCCAGGTTTCTACAGTGAATAATTGACCGAGATCCGGAACAGGACACCGGGCCATAGCAGGGGTGACCCATTTACAGCTGAGTGGACTGGAGCAACGTGAAATGAAATGTTTTGCTCAAGAGCACAACGTGCTACCCAATCCGGGAATCGAAATCATGATCTAGCGATTAAGAGTTCAAACAGGCCCACCCTTACCTCTTGGCTAAGTGCATTTACTAGATACACATCGAGTACCTTATATTCAAGTGTAGAGGACCAAACAAGCTGTTACGGCTTCGTCCCTTGACTTTCGCTCACTTAACTCCCAGCTTCGGTACCCTTCTAGTTATAAGGGGATAGAGCAGGTCGGGTGGAGGAGGGGTGGGGACAGAGGATTCGCCGTTTTATGCAGCACAGGCCCTGAAGTACCCAACCATGCAGTATACATTGGGATACCTTGACCTACGTTGTATTTGGTGCAGAGATTATATTATGGTGAAGGCGCGTGGCTTAACGGTTAAGGGATTTCGGCTCAAGATCGTCAAGGCGTGAGTTCGATTCCTAGGGCGCATTGTGCTCCAGTCCACTCAGTTGGCAAAAATGAGTTGTACCTGTATTTTTAAAGGTTCAGCCGTGTCACATTTGGTGTCATTCTGAATCTCCCTGAGAACTACGTTAAGGGTTATGAATCTCTGTTGAGTACTCAGTCACTTGCACATTAATTTCACGAACAGGCTGTTTCTTTGATCGGATCAACTGGAACACTCATCATCGTAATCGATGGAGGACCAGTTTCATTATAATATGATAAATAAATTAATGTTTCCAAGCATGTTTAGTCGATATCTCCAAGCTAAACATTCCTGTCTTCAACGACAAAAATTTAAGTTAAGGACCAGAACATCAAACCACCCAGGTAAATATATTTAAAAGTATCAGTTTCCGAAAAGGTCCCAACTGCAGCTTATAAAATATTTGAAATGGCTGCATCCCCCCACCCCCCAAAAAACAAAAAAAAATGAAGTCTAATATTTTAACGGAAACAAATATTTTGCCTTCAGAAATGATGTTAAGATAATTCTAGCAGAGTAAGAAATAGAAAAATATTCCTCTCTCAAATGTTATGGTTTCTTGCTACATTTTGGAACTCGTTGCTGACACCGAGAAATCTCGGTGAAATGCTCCAACAAGTTCATGACTCAACAGACGATAAATAGTAAAAATGCAGCTTTTAGTGTTTATTCGTTTCACTGAAAAAGAATAGAAATGAAAAGCACTAAAAAGATGAAGACATTTTTCATATTTTAAATATCTAGAAAATTAGAATTATCTTTACAACTCATCTGATGTTATATGTACCAATGGATTCCCGTCTTTGGTCGACTGTGTTTCGAGGTGTTACTATAACTCACTGCTTTCTACATAATCGAAACACTGGGTGTTGCAAGTTTTAGATCAAATTACTGAAGTGGTTAATTTTATTAGAAACAGATTTTAAACAGATTTTATTGGCGTAGGAGTGGCTGTGTGGTAAGTAGCTTGCTTACCAACCACATGGTTCCGGGTTCAGTCCCACTGCGTGCCACCTTGGGCAAGTGTCTTCTACTATAGCCTCGGGCCGACCAAAGCCTTGTGAGTGGATTTGGTAGACGGAAACTGAAAGAAGCCCGTCGTATATATGTATATATATGTGTGTGTGTGTGTGTGTGTGTGTGTGTGTGTGTATATGTTTGTGTGTCTGTGTTTGTCGCCCCAACATCGCTTGACAACCGATGCTGGTGTGTTTACGTCTCCGTAACTTAGCGGTTCGGCAAAAAGAGACCGATAGAATAAGTACTAGGCTTACAAAGAATAAGTCCTGGGGTCGATTTGCTCGACTAAAGGCGGTGCTGAAACAAGTAAAAAGAGTAAAAAGAGAGAGACCTTTGTAAATAGTTGCAATTCGAATGTTGGGTTTCTAGCCTGGTATATTTGACAAAGAGGATAATTCAAGGCCTTAAGATCTTGAACAGAAGTATGTAAGGAAAAACGAAAATATATTGAAACCTGCAACAAAAATAATAATTGGGAACAGAAAAAGGTAAAAGACGTTAATCTTGAATTATTTTACTTTAGAAGAGTGGTTCTCCATTTGACCCCTGAGGGTCCATAATAGATTTTTAGGGGTTCACGCTAGAAAAACAGTAAACTGGGAATCTGCTGTAATATTTTAAAGGTCCGTGAAACTTTTTGTTTTAGAAATAGCAAGATTTCTTTCCCAAACGTTTTACATAATTCATGAAACGAGAAATAGTAATTTTGAAAGAAATATCTATAAAACTAGTATTTAAGCATCAAATTGTTATGGGGACCCACCGGAGTAAAATAGTAATCAAAAAGGGCCCATGGATGAAGAATGATTGAGAAACGCTGCTTTGGAAGGTAAAACTCATATAAATGAAGTGATTTCTTTCATAATTGAGTAGTTGACAATTCTAGAAGAGAAACTGAGCTATTATCTTCAATCTTTAAACATAGAACAGTGTAATAAATTTAAAAGCTCTATATGGTAATACCAACTAATTTAGGTCTGAAATTATCTGAAGAAGACGAATTGGTTTCTACGCCTAATTTGTCGTGGTCTAAAAATCAAATATGAAGTGGGGGTCTCTCTTGAAAATGTTTACCTTCCATCTAAGAAGAATATCCTACAATAGTTTTATCAATTTTAATCTATTATTTTTCAATAAATTATTTATGTGAAATTAATGGCAAATTGACAAAATCAATAGAGCTTTGAACAAAATGTCTCGTGGTATTTGTTCCAACTCTCGGCCGTTTGAATTCAATTCATGGTTGGCTTTATCTTGCCTCATGTTTGGAGTCGATTAAAAAACACCAATCGAGGAGGACAGTGAGTTGGCCGAAAGGTTTGCGAGTCGGACTAAATGCCTTTCGATATGTATTCCGGCATTGTGTGTTCTACCTTTAACCACTGCGATGACACTGGTACCCAGTTGTATCGAGAAAAGTCGATGACCTTTTTTCCCCTTAAATAAACATCAGCGATGTGAGGCGGGCAGATTTGTATACACAGGCAAATGCTGCCAGTCTTCCTCAAAGAAGCATTTCCCAGGCTTTTACATTTAAGAACAGATCAATGTTCAGTCGTGATCCACTAAGACCCTTTTTATTTATATAAATCAGGATTTTCTTTATTGATTCCATGCGAAAAAGAGGACACTATTCAATGCATTGAGAAAGAAATGAAAGTCTGTTTGTCGCAAAGACGTCTCCTTATATTGAAAACATGGCTGAAGAACATCAGTCAGCTTTCACACAAACAGGATTAATAAATGTCACTAATAATTGTGTATCGTTTTTTGTTTTGTTTCATTTTTTTTTTTTTGTTCTTCTGAAATTTGAACTTTAAAACATGATTTAAAAAACGGTTCAAACACTCCAGTAACGTCATATTTAATCTGTGATACATCCCAAACCATAGGGTTGTTTGACATCCTAGAAATAGCAGCAAATTTTTCCCAAAACTACACCCTACCGTCTTAAGAGTAGATACAATATGTATTCCTTTCTGCTATAGGTACAAGGCCTGAAACTGGCTTTGGTCGGCCCGAGGCTCTAGTAGAAAACACTTGCCAAATGTGCCACGCAGCGGGGCTGAACCCGGAACCATGTGGTTGGGAAGCAAGCTTCTTACCACACAGCCACTCCTGCGGCGCCTACATACAAAATCAGTTTCATAATATTTCTTACTAAATAATTTGTCTGAATTGCTTCGTGTTTCGGCGTCTGTGGCAGCGCATGGGTGGGAGTGTGTGCGTCTGTATGAATGTGCGCTTGTATGTGTGAGTGTGTGTAAGTGCGTAAGTGTGTGTAAGTGTTTGCGTGTTTGTGTGTACGTGCATATGTGTGTGAGTGAGAGAGAGAGAGAGAGATGGAGAGAGAGTATGTGTATATGTAAATGTAGTTGTGTGCAATGTATATTTGCAGAAAGGTGATCCGTGTCTAACCCCTGGGGCCAGTTGTGTGTCGAGGGTGAGAGTTGGGGGAGTGGGTGAAAGGTTTTGAAACAGGAAGGTAAGGGGTTTGATGTAACGGAACTCGGTAAACATGTGACAGCTGTGTCAATAGTTAGGTCACATGACTGCACAAATATTCGATAAGACACGCCCGTTTACATCTGATCCCGTTTAGTCCCGTTTGCGACGTTAGACCATTTATGTTGTTCATGATCAGGTTGCTGTTGCTGCTGCTGCTGCTGCTGCTGCTGCTGTTGTTGTTGTTGTTGTTGTTGTTGTTGTTGTTTTTGCTGTGGTTGCTATTGTTGTTGTAATCTTTCTTATGACAAAAAATGTTATTAATACAAACCCATTACCAGTTCAAATATATTTTCGAGGCTTATTCGAACTTGTAATCAAGCTATTTACAGTATTTTGTGATGGAGAAGATTTCTTGCTGCAGGCAAACCGGTGTAGATACAACCGAGTCAGTTCACAACATTGCCTAACCAGAGGGACCTGTCCCTCCTTGTCAGCTTGCAGCACTTCACTTTCCGAAAAATGATGACTCCGTGTATTTACACCACTTTGTCAACAGCGAGAAATTTTCTCCAACGCAAAGTGCAGTGAATGGCTTTCTCGCGGGTTCGAACTTGCCTCAAGCATATTTGAAACCCACAAAGAAAGCCATTCGCCGTATAGTTATAAATTCTGCTTTAGAAATATTTATTGCAACAAACAGCTGGGTTTCTTTCTCTCGAGTTATTTTGTTATTTTGTGAAAAGCACAATAGGAATTTTGAAAGAAGTCCCTATAAAACTAGTTTTTAAACAGCCAATGGCTATGGAGGTCCACTAAAATGGAATAGTAATCAGAGGGGTCCGTAGGTGCAAAATGGCTGAGAACCGCTGGGCTCTATAAAGACACCGTCATCACCAGCCTAACTCCACCAGTGGTTGAGTGACTATTCTAATTAGTGTAGCACTTGTTGTATTTATAATTGATGCTATTCCATTCATTGGACTGCGGCCATCCTGGGGTACCACCAATAAGGGTTTTAGTCGATCCTCAAGACTCTGGTACTGCTCATGGCTTCATCGGTTTCAAACCTGGAAAACTAAAACACCTTGCACAAAAGATCTCAACTATTATCCACATCAATAAAGCGCGTAACTTTTTTTCCTTGTTAACCATTTGTATACAAAAGAATATCAAAAATAAGTATAAATGCCTGGATATTGGTGGACATCATGTTCTTGAATCCCAAGTCAGCCCTTGTCCAACAAATTTAGGATTAAAGGTCTTCTAGTTGTGACCATCTCTATTATTTTTAACTGCATATATAGGACAATATTTTCCAATATTTTTGCTCTCAGATAAGGGGGCGAACTGGTAGCACCGAGAAAAAGGCTTGGCAGTATCTCTTCCGACTTTACATTCTGACTTCAAATGCCGCCGGGGTCTACTTTTTGCCTTTCATCTTTTTGTGGGGGTCGATAAAATAATCGACTTATCCCCTCCTCTAAAATTGTCAGCTCTGTGCTAAAATTTGAAATCAATATTTTGCTCTTTGCAAAAAAAGTGTAATTTGAAGTCTGTTTTAGTTGCTGATTCTAGTAGATCGGGCAACCACATAGAGGCTACCTCACTGGGTCACTAATGATCTTTCTTATTTCTTTATTGCCCACAAGGGGCTAAACATACAGGGGACAAACAAGGACAGACAGACGGATTAAGCCGATTATATCGACCCCAGTACGTAACTGGTACTTAATTTATCGACCCGGAAAGGATGAAAGGCAAAGTCGACCTAGGCGGAATTTGAACTCAGAACGTAGCGGCAGACGAAATACCGCTCAGCATTTCTCTCAGCGCGCTAACGTTTCTGCCAGCTCGTCGCCTAATGATCTTTCTATCTTCCCTCTCCCCACCCGCAATGAGTGGTACAAATTGTTTATGTACGATTTTGTCCCAAATAAGGTGTGAGGCTAGAGTAGTGCAATTGAGAAGAAAGACTAGAAAGAAAGGGCAGAAACCAGAAAGAAACAAGGGGTATTGAGAGCCAAAGAGCAGCAATTTGAAGAAAGATGTTATTAGAATAAAAGGACTTAGGACTAACAGGAAGCTCAATAGAGAAACAATGCGCCGGGCAGGAGAATCGGATGGCATGGGTCTTTACAGAGCGTAGAAGACCAGAAAGTTCATCCGTCAAAGCTTTTCTTACGCAAAAAGACATTCTCCCAATGTGTTTTCTAACTGCTAGCATTGGTATTGACTTGGGTTACTTGATT
>NC_043006.1:31160653-31190653 GCF_006345805.1 Octopus sinensis | reverse complement strand
GGAGCAACTGTCTTCGAAGACTCATATTGTCGTTGAATGCTCGAAATGAGGGGTAGATAGAGAGCCGACAACTGATGAAGAGTCCTTTCTCTGTGTTTATTTGTCCTGTTCTCTTTTTTCTCTCTCGTTGTTCACCTATTTCATGTTATTTGCACCGCTGGTGACGTCCTGTACCTATATATGCATGTATATTATAATACATACATACATACATGTATATGTGTATGTATATATATATATATATATATATATTATATATATTATATATCTATATATAATATATATATATATATATATATATATATTATATTTACAGACATACATATATATATACACACACACATACATAGGAAATACACAAACACGGACAGGCAAGCACATAAATATGCAGGATACGTAAAACAGATGCACACACATACATACATACATACATACATACATACATACATACATACATACATACATACATACATACATACATACATACATATGCATACACACACCTATATACATACATACACATGCAAACACACACACACATACATACGTACATGCATGCATGTATAGGCACACACACATACTGACCCACTGACCCACACACATGCGCACAAACAAACAAAAGGGAACGCAGTGTAAATAATGGACAGAGTCAAGACTATTGAAAAAGGTTGCAAGACGCAACGAAAATTTTAGGAAAATAAAAATAAGAAATAAGTGGAAATTTTACCGGTGAGTGTGTTAAATAATAAGGCACAAAAAGAAAATGACTCTCCCCAGACACAACAGAATATGCTTCAACACACGAACTCATATAAAGAATCTTGCAAACCAAATCCAAAAACTAAATATATATATATTATTTATTATTTTATTGAACGCGACGCATCCATTTCCAAGTATACATACATCATACATACATATATATTATATATATATATATATATATATATATATATAATATATATATATATATTATATATATAATACATACATATAATATATATATATATGTTATATATATGTATGTATATTTATATGTATGTATATATATATGTATGTATGTATGTATTCGCATAAGTACATGTAGAAATAGACCCATAAACATATACGCATACTTATGTGCCTGTGTGTGTCTATGTGTATGTATGCATATAATATATGTATGTATTTCATGTATTATGTGAATAAGCATGTATGTTTATGAATGTGTAAGATCTACATCACCCTCTTGCTTATCCCCTCATACTTAAGGAAAGGTATCCACGCGTGCATCGAGCCATGGTTTGTTACAAAATATTCGACGAACAAGAGGGACAGGAAGAAGACTGAATGCCGAGATGTGTGTGTGTTCAGTATTTTATACCGTATGTTTGTTAATGTATGTACACTTATATGTATGTGTGTGTGCACGTGTGTGTGTGCGTGTATGTGTGTGTGTGTGTGTGCGTGTGTGTATGTGTGTGCGCGTGTGTGTGTGTGTGTGTGTGTGCATGTGTGTGTGTGTGCGTGCGTGTGTGTGTGCGTGCGTGTGTGTGTGTGCGTGCGTGTGGATGGATACGAATGTGTGCCAGCACGAGCGCATGTAAACCTTTAAAAATCAATTTTTACACCAAAGATTATTATTTATGCAAGGGAAGTAACTTTTGTGTACGGTGTAGTTACCTCCCATACAAGCCTCGGATTTTTATCATTTCCATTACATGGTGTGATAACAAAGACCGCTATCTCTTGAATTTATGAATCATCGATAGTGTTCAAGCTTATTTCGACCAACTTAATACAATTTAATTGGTTAGAAGAGAAATATAAATATACACTGTTCAGTCTGTAAGAGGCTCCGATGGAACCTTTAGCGAGAACGTTCGTTCTACAAGCCAGCGACCTGATCACTTTCAAATCACGGCCAACAGTTTTTAAAATATAAGAACGCATTTCACGATGTGGTTGATGATCATTTAAGAATTAATAAATTGGTGAAGGCAAAAATACCTTGACTCATATGTCGGCTCGATCAGGACTGATCTGCCTCTGAAACTACCACCACAACAACACCAACATCAAGCACTGTTAAAATATCGGTCGCTTATGTTTATAACGAACAACTTTTCTTTTCACACAGAATGTATTTAAAACAATTTTAAACACTCTCATGGCTGTTTGTTGACAACTTTGTCCGCCTTGTAAGGGTAAAAATGCATTATTTTCGAAAATATCACCTTCTTGTTTATCGTACGATACGCATTCAGCGCTTTTCAAACGCAAATATAAGTTTGTTTATATACAAACGTTTAAACACTGCTTTAGTTATGCAATTATTAAGGCAATGAGCTAAGATGGAGAGTTATGGCAGTGAGTTATGGCAGAGAGCTTAGGCAAATACATTGCAGTTACCGTGGAGAGAAAATTCTGTTATAGCAGGAGTAAAATGCCGGGATTTTGTTTTTATTTTGTGTTATTTTTTTTTTACACCTTGTATTACGGCTTGGCAGTGATACAAGGTGTGGCACTGAAACTGCTTCACATAGCCCGAAGGTTGCATGGAGACACTTGGCGTGTTAATAGAACCTGCCAAGAAAACATCTCCAGTGTATGAAACTATTAGTATCTCATAACTATATGTGTAAATAACCCCTTCGGTCATGAATGACCATGGGATTGCACCTAGGGAGTTCCACTCCAGGGCACAAGTCCGAGCAAGGTTGTTTATGGAAGACCAGCAGTCGGCCTTACATACCAGCCTCCCCTGTCCATACCCAGCCACGTTGCCAGCCGATTGCAACTGGGGGTGCTGAAAAGGGGTACGGACAAAAGCTCCTACTTAAAGGGTGAAAGTGGACAATGCTTATATTTTTCGGTTATTTTTTCTTTTTTTTTTCACATTTCTTGACGCCTTACCTGGTCAAAACTTCCGATATATTTCGTTTTTATTTTCATTTTACTTGTTGCAATCAGTAAACTGAGGCCATGCTGGGGCATCACCCCGAAAAACTTTTAGTCAAATGTATCGACTCCAATATTTTAAAAAAAGGATTTTCAACAAGCACATAGTTAAGCCTAAAAGGTCTTTCTACATGCTAGAGATAACAGCCAAATCTTTAAACATTATTTTTGTATTATATCAAATAAACATTGACCACGAGGCTGACAGTGTGTCTTCTCAACAATTCGATGATTTCGTTTTGCATTGCTGCTGAGGTGTAGGTCACATTTTTTGGAATCGTGCTGTAACATTCCATTAGCTTTGAGTCTTTCTCTAATGTGTACTGGAATAATTTCATAAAAAGACCAAAAGGCTACGTATCATCTTCCGAATAAAGATCCTGAAAAGCTTCATTTGCGTTTCCTCGAAAAGGCAATTCGTTTGCACAAGGAAAATGAACAATATCAACAATGGAACTGATATAATTAACGGTTTTTGCTCAACTGATCATTTTGCAAGATTGAAGACACGGATATTGTTGTGGATAAACGCTGTTGGCGTTCCTTCCATGTTACCATAGCTTGAATATGGGATGCAGAGTTTGCGTGCTTATTTAAACCTTTGTTTTTTTTTTCTTCTGCATGATGCCAATTAGAATATCCATTTTTAATAAAACAAGTATCAGCTTGAGCAAACAAGCAAAACGAAACAAGGCTTTCTTTGAAAGAGAATACACTAACCATAAATGACCAGTAAACCAGCTTGACGAGAAGTCATGTCTTTGATTTCCATAAACTTTTGGATCAAACTTTGCTAGAACTGGCTGCACTGGTTAGCAGTCGACCTGTCCTAGATCATCCAATGAAGGTGTCAAAGACTTTGCAAGACCTCCCTTGAGCTGCATTAGATGAATCGGATTGGAAATTCAGCAATGATTGCTTCAGTTTTCTTTTTCGGTAGTGATTCATTATTTTTTGGCACCGATATTTGCAATAATTAATTCTAAGGTAGTATATCGTAGTAAGAGTAACAATTTCTTAAAATTTATGTATTTTTAAATTAAACTCAAAAGAGATTTCGGTTCAAAAGAGATTTCGTTTTTTTTTTCAATTTCTTCTAAGTTATGCTTTTTTAGTTAAACACAAAATAATTTCAGCATAAACTTTGTTCAGTGTAAGAAAAAATATTCAGTGAAAGTTCTCATCTGAAAAATACTTTCTGAATGTATATTTTGGGAAATTTCAAAAATGTTCTTCCCTTTTTCGCGAATAATAAATCCTCTCTGACTAGTAGAAATAAACTGACTTTTTAATGTCTCTGTTCATATATATACGTGTGTAAGTGATGCGTTTACTACATAAATCTCTAACTACAGCAACAATTCTTCACGTACTTTTCAACAGCAACAAGGACAATCACCAGCACCGCCGTCGCCACCACGAGCACCACAACAACAACAATAACAACTGACCCAGCATCACCCACTCCTAAATTCAACCCACAGTTGATGACCGAGTCAGCAGCCAATTCTGCGGCAACAATTACAGTTACAACAAACACTTTGACCAGCTCTAATTTACCCACATTTTTACATCACTAACTACTAAATCAAAAGAAATTCAATTTATTGCATCTTTAGCGACTTCAGATATTGCTTCAGATATTGCTGGCGACAATCAAAAGAACAAAATTCTCTTACTGGGGTGGAGGAGCTGAGATTCTAACTGGGGGAGCTGAGCACCCCATAGCTGCTTCCTCCGTGCCTGTCCATACCACCGATATTAATCCAAGGGAAAGGCAAAGGGGCCGATACAGTTTGGCACCAGTGACATCGCAACCCATTTCTACAGCTGAGTGAACAGGAGCAACGTGAAATAAAGTGTCTTGCTCAAGAACACAACAGGCAGCCCGGGCTGCATTTCGAACTCACAACCTCACAGTCGTGAGATCGATGCTCTAACCACTGAGCCATGCGTGTACATTAAACCATATTCATCTGCCACCGGATGGAATACTTTTTTGTTGATCTTCACCGGAAAAGTAAAACTCTCTTACTCTCTCTCTTTCTTTCTTTCTTTCTTTTTTTCTTTCTTTCTTTCTCTCTCTCTCCTTCTTTCTCACTCTGTCTCCTTCTTTCTCACTCTGTCCCTCGCTCGCTCTTCACGTATAGCCTTTTTGTAATAAATTGTTTTTGATGCCAGTGACAACGACGACGACGACGAAAATGATGATGAGAGTATGAGAGGAAATGTAAGGAGAATCCTATTTAATTATTGTAGTTGTTGTTGATGTGGTTGTTGTTGTTGTTGTTGTTGTTGGTGGTGGTGGTGGTGGTGGTGGTGGTGGTGATGGTGGTGGTGGTGGTGATGGTGGTGGTGGTGGTGGTGGTTGTGGTGCTGCTGCTGCTGATGAAGATGATCATCGTTGTGCTCGAAGGTTTTTGATGGAATTTGTGCTGCTGCTGCTGCTTGTTTGTTTGTTTGTTTGTTTGTTGAGCGTAGCGGTCTTCGTCCCTTAGTGAGAGAAGTCCGAAACGTGGTCCTTTGCTATTCGTAAGACCCGCAGAAGAGAAAGCAGGTCAACCCCCGACACCGAGAGCATCGACGGATGGATGAATGTGCAGCCAGACCCAGCGGTTGCGTAGGGAGTCGGGGACAATAAACAGGAAGAAAGAGTGAGAGAAAGTTGGAGCGAAAGAGTACAACAGGGGTCGCCACCACCCCATGCCGGGGCCACGTGGAGCTTTAGGTGTTTTCGCTCAATAAACACACACAACGCCCGGTCTGGGAATCGAAACCGCGATCCTCCGACCGCGAGTCCGCTGCCCTAACCATTGGGCCATTGCGCCTCCATTTGCTGCTGTCTGCCTCCCAGCCAGACTCCCCGACGGCTGGAATCTACGGTGGCAGCCATACCAATCCCGTCTTTTTCACGTGCATTATTTATCGTCGATTACACTAATCCAGTCTGTCCATCCATATTCCAGACGATAAGGGACATTGGGTCGCTATTTCCAACAAAGCGGGGCGGGGAGGGTTTAGATTTATTTATTTATTTGATTATTTATACATTTATTTATTGAATTATTTTTTGAGAGTAGATCTGTTACTGAAGACTGTAAGAGTTATTTCCCGTTGAACGCTTCGCTCTTACACAAACTCGAGATTTACATTTTATATTTACTTTTTTTCACTTCTTTCTTTCCTCCATTTTTTAGAAATTTTTCTTTCTTTCTTTCTTTCTTTCTTTCTTTCTTTCTATCATTCTTTCTTTCTATCTTTCTTTCATTCTTTCTTCTATTCATTCATTGATTTTTTTCTTTCTTCCATCCTTTCATTCATTCATTCATTCATTCATTCTTTCTTCCTTTCTTCCATTCTTTCATTCATTCTTTCTTTCTTTTTTTCTTCCATTCTTTCATTCATTCATTCATTCTTTCTTTCTTTCTTTCTTCCAATCTTCCATTCATTCATTCATTCTTTATTTAATTTTCTTTCTTTCTTTTTTCTTTCTTTCTTTCTTCTTTCCATTCTTTCATTCATTCTTTCTTTCTTCCATTCTTTCATTCTTTCATTCATTCATTCACTCATTCTTTCTTTCTTTCTTTCTATCTTTATTTTTTCTTTCTTTCTTTCTTCCATTCTTCCATTCATTCCTTCTTTCTTTCTTACTTTCTATCTTTATTTTCCTTTCTTTTGTTCTTTCTTGGTTCTATGCATAAAGAAATTATGAGCACGCACGCACAAGCACCGACATATATGCACTCACTGAAACACATCTTTACAAACCCTGACAATTCTCTTGACTCAACAAGTCTTGTCACTTCGTTAGCGAAAAACTTAAACGAAACTCAAAGAGAAAATATGGCGTGGCCATGCGGTAAGAAGCTTGCTTCCCAACCACATGCTACAGGTTCAGTCCCGATTGGGCGAATGTCTTCTACTATAGCCCAGGAACGACCAAAGCCTTGAAAGTGGATTCGGTAAGCGGAAAGAAACCCATCGTGTGAGTGTGTGTGTGTGTGTGTGTGTGTGTGTGTGTACTGAAACAAGTAAAACGGAAAGAGGTAAAAAGGTGATACGTTTAAAATTTGAGTTGGAAGGGTAGAATACTTTCCATGGGACACAACATTGCAGTGTGTCATGAATGGAATACAAACCACCCAGTACGAATATTTTAGGGGTGTGACGAAAGGGAGAAAGTCCCACTGCGTACACCCTGGGCGATTGCCATCTAGTATGGTCCCGATCAACCTACGTTTTTAGCATAATGAGGGAATTCGATAGATGGAAATTCAAGGGAAAATCGCCATCGTATGCACACACACACACACACACACACACACACACACACACACATACCTCCACGCCACCGATGTTACTCAAGGGAAAGGCAAAAGCTTATACATCTTGGCACCAGTGACGTCGCAACTCATTTCTACAGCTGAGTGAACTGGAGCAACGTGAAATAAAGTGTCTTGCTCAAGAACACAACACACAGCCCGGTTCGGGAATCGAACTCACTACCTCATGATCATGAGCTCGATGCACTCTCCTCTCTCTCTCTCTCTCTCTCTCTCTCTTCTATCTCTCTCTCTCTCTCTCTCTCTCTTTCTATATATATTATATATATATATATATATAATTTTTGTATGCTCTCTTATTCTTTCATTCTTTCTTTCTATCAGCCCCTTCATGCTTACTTCGTTCTTTCGCTCACATTTCCTGGCCTTCCCTTCATTCTCACCTTCTCTCCTCTTTCACTTTACTCTGTCCTTTTTCTTTTTTCTTGTCCCTCCCTATTTCTTCTATCCCTCTACCTCTCTTCTCTCCTTCCACGTAACCGGTGTTCAACCAAGCCTGACCTTTCTTCCTTGGTTCGACTATCATCTGTGCAACATCTATATTCCTTCCCCTGCCTGTAATCTCTTATGTCCCTGCCGTAAGGTTTCACTTCTACATACGCCAGCTTAATTTAATGCGTTCTTAGTCGAAAGACACAGGTTGTTATGTCGTGTTGTTTGCATTTGTATTTGTGTATCATTTCTCCGTTTTTTCTGTCCTTGTTTTCGTATATATTCGCTGCTTTCTTCCAAGGAATCTAGTGCTCTTAGCTTAGATTTTCTTTAGGGCTGGCCAGATTGGAACAGTCTCGAGTATAACCAGCCCAAACTGTAAATCCAATCTGGAACTCGACTGACGAAAGAAAACTCCGAATGACCCGTCCTTGTTTTTTCTTGTCCCTTTTTTGTATCATTTGTCTGGATGTTTTGCGTTCTTGTCCCATTTTTTGTATTCTTTTATATATATATAAACATGCAATTTGCAATTTGGGAGACTGCAGCAGTCCGACTTGCCAGGAAAGGACGCCGTAAGGGTGAACAGGATTACAAATTGCACAAATCAGAGATCAACAGGAAAAAGGGCAATAGGTCAGCCAACCACCTCAAGCAGGTGACAAAAAAAGGCAGTGCTTGAATTTGAACAACGCATTGCAACCAACCCTGACAGCAAAATGTTCTGGAAGTATGTGCACTCAAAGCAGAGACCTCACTCTCCAGTTAGTCCCCTTCGCAATCCCCACACAGAACAGATTACTGGCAATCCCAAAGAATATGCAGAAATCATTGCTGGATGCTATGCCGGCATCTTTACTGTCGAAGACCAAAATGTTCCATCTTCATCACCACTGACACCGGACTCTATATCTACTATGCAATTTACACCGCAATGCTACAACGCCACCTTAAGAATAAACGCAACTATGCCTCTCCTGGTCTCGATGGTGTTACATACCTACTTCTCAAACGTGGTGGGTACTTTCTTCTATGCCAACTTTCTCTATTTTTCCAATTCTGTCTTGACAATGGTGTTACTCCAGAGCAGTGGAAAACTGCCAGTGTTATCTCTCTGTTCAAAAAAGGTGACCGCACATCGCCTGTCAACTATCGTCCCGTTAGTCTTACTAGCTGCATCGCCAAACTGATGGAATCCTGTGTCAGGGAAACCCTCTGGAACTTCTGGAAGTCTCACAGCCTCATCCAGCCGTCACAATTTGGATTTATTCCTAACTCCAGCTGCTGTAATCAACTCATCGAGTTTCTTGAGGACATTACCCAAATCACTGATCGCGGATCCTGGGTAGATGTTGTTTACCTGGACTTTGCTAAGGCTTTTAACTCTGTGCCACACAAAAGACTTATGGTGAAACTCTCTGCGTTGGGCGTAAGAGACGAACTCCACAACTGGTTGAAGTCCTTTATTTTCGGCTGAAAGGAGGTTGTCACAGTTCTAGGACAGCACTCTTCACCCTATGAGATGACATCTGGTGTACCACAGGGATCTGTTCTTGGCCCCCTTTTATTTGTTGCATATGTTAATGACATAGATGCCAACTTAAAGAATGCCACAGTGCTGAAATATGCAGATGACATCAAGCTGTACCTCGAAATAAAGAGGTCAGATCCTGTACACTATAGATCTCTATTGCAAGCAGACCTGGACACAATGCAGCAGTGGATCATGGACTGGCAACTGAAGCTGGCTGTGGACAAATGTATCACCATGCATTTTGGGAGGAGAAACCCAGCGTCCACTTACTCCCTCCACAACACTAATCTCAAAAAGTCTTCGTGTGAACGTGACCTGGGTGTTATTGTCGACAGCGATTTGCGTTGGACAAAACACATCGCTAAAATTGCCAAGAAGGCTGAAGGTGTCTTGGCATCACTCACCAAGTCCTTTGTGAGTCGCTCTCCGGCTATCTATCTGCGGCTTTATATAGCTATGGTAAGACCTCACCTGGAATTTGCATCACCAGTCTGGAACCCCTATCTTGCCCAGGATATTAATCGTCTGGAAGCCGTTCAGCGATGTGCAACCAAAAGAATACCCTCCATCAGGCATTTGCCATATTCTGAACGCCTTTACTTCCCTGGGCATGGACACATTGAAACTCCGACGTCTGGCAGCTGACTTGGCAGATACCCATAAAATTATTAACCATCTTACAAACAATAAATCTGAGCACCTTTTCAAACTCCACCCGTCTAACACCCGTGGATATATTTACAAAGTCAGAAAACAGCACAGCTCCCATGACTTTAGGAAACATTTTTTTCACGCTGAGAGTTGCTGAAGCATGGAACAAACTGCCGGCATCAGTTGGTAGTTGTCGGAGCACTGAATCCTTCAAAACTTCCATGCTTTCTGAGATTCGCCAACACTACACCTGATTTTCTCCCCTCCATACACACGCAAGCATGTATCTGACTCATACATTGTTCGATTTCCAGACATTTGTACTTTACTGCATATACTTTATACGCACTTCCTGACAAGTTGTGGTGCACCTGAGCACTGTATACAATAATTTCATTATTATTATTATACATATATATACAGGCTGCGGCAGAAGTAACGCCCTTTTGTATTCGAGTTTTCTAATTTCAAATCGAGTTCCTTCTTTAGTTCCTGAAACTTTTGCGATCTTCTTCATTAGTTTAATATTCATTTCTTTAATTAATCCAATAAACTAGGGTTCGATATAAAAAAAAATTACTTAATAAACATTTATATACTATAACAATTATTAAATGCAAAAAAAGGGTGTTATTCTGCCGTACCCTGTATGTATGTATGTAATAGATATATTATATATATATATATTATATATATAATATATATATATATATATATATATATATATATATATATATATATATATATATATATTATACAAGGTGAGGAAGCAATATTTACAATATTTGAGGCAGGGATTGAAAGACAGTGTATGACCAATTAGTTTATTGAAAGTCATGAGAATTTATTTGCCACAAGAAAATTTACATAATAGAAAATGTTTTTATTCTATGTGTCCTCCTTCTTTCTCAATAACTGCTTTCACACGCTTCCTGAAACTGGCACAAGTGTTCCTCAAATATTCGGAAGAGAACTTCTCCCATTCCTCTTTAATAGTATCTTTAAGAGAGTCGACATTGCTTTGTAACGTTCTATTGGTAGCATGTTCTAAAACGCCCCAAATAGCATAATCCAGAGGGTTTAGATCTGGGCTAGAAGGCGGCCATAAACATGATTCCAAAAAATTGCAGAAATCTTGTATTTTTCTAGCTTTGTGGGCTGGGGCACCATCCTGTGTCCATACATAATTACAATCTGGGTAGTTTGCTTTAAGCCATGGCAATACCTAGTATCTCAGAGTCTCTTTTCAACGTTGCTCTGGCACATTTTTCTAAGTCAAATTTCAATTGAATTTCTTTGGTAAATCCATGTACTGCCTATAGTAGTGTTTCTAGCTGTTTATCATTTGTAGCGTATAGTTTTAGGTCATCCATATATAAGAGGTGGCTGATTGCTTTGCCGTAACATTTGTATTCGCATCCAGTTCTATTTAGCATGTCAGATAAAGGTGTCAGTGCCAAGCAGAAAAGGAGTGGAGAGAGCGTGTCTCCCTGGAATATTCCTCTTCGAATGGTAGCATGTGAGGCTATACGTGAAGAGCGAGCGAGAGACAGAGTGAGAAAGAAGGAGAGAGAGAGAAAGAAAGAAAGAAAGAAAGAAAGAAAGAGAGAGAGAGAGAGAGAGAGAGAGAGAGAGAGAGTAAGAGAGTTTTACTTTTCCGGTGAAGATCGACAAAAATATTATTATTTTTGGTTTTCACGAGTTCCTCTTTTGCTTGGAGCTGTAGCACTGTCTGCCATTTATTCATAGAGTGTCTTATGTATTTTATAATTATTGGTGCTACCTTGTTCATTGCTCGTGTTTCGAGGATTCACATGTGAGGAGTACTATCAAAAGCCTTTCGGTAGTCGATCCAGGCCATACTGAGGTATTTCTTCTTCCTGTGGCTGTCTTCAGTTATGGCTTTATTGTTCATTAGTTGATCTTTACTGCCGTATGAGCTTTTGCAGCATCCCTTCTGCTCTTCTGGAAACAGGTTGTTTTCTTCCAGATGCTTGCTCAATCTCTGCGATGTTACTGCAGTAAGGGCTTTGTAAATTGTAGGGAGACAGTTTATAGGCCTGTAGTTTTGTGGTTTTGTCGTTTCAGTGGATTTGGGAATTAGGATAATTTTCCCTTTCGCGAGTCATTCAGGCATTGTCTCTAGCTCTGCTCGTATGTCGTTAAAGTTTTCAGCCAGCTTTTTGTACATTCCTGTCAGATATCTTAACCAGAAGTTGGGGATCTTGTCGTGGCCAGGTGCCTTCCAGTTGCTTCCTCTTTGCTTAGTCTTTAGTATTATTATTATTATTATTATTATTATTATTATTATTATTATTATATTATTATTATTATTATTATATTATTATTGTTATTATTATTACTATCATTATTATTATTATTCCTTCGTAACACAGTGTAGGTAAAAATGCACCGGAGTCTTTAGTTATCTGTCAAGTCACTTTCCTTAAGATATGCGCTATGCCCAACAAGGCTGCTTTATGCAAGACATCAATCTTGCATGGGACTTCCAGTTGCCTTAAGAAGTCTTGAAGTTTCAATGGGATTGAGCCCAACGCTCCGATCACCACTGGTATCACTTTTATTTTATTATTATTATTATTATTATTATTATTATTATTATTATTATTATTATTATTATTATTATTATTATTGTCGTTACTGTTACTGCCATCATCATTGTTTTGTTATTGTTTTTATTGTTATTTTTTTGTTCTTGTTTTTGTTTTTATTGCAGCCATCGTTATCGTCATCATCGTTGTTCCTGCTGTTGTTGTTGTCGACGTCTTTTGTCTGTGAGCAATAGAACCAGGACCACATAAACACACACACACACACACACATGCACATGTCAAAGTCACCAGCCCTCTTCCACACGCACATATATACTCTCTTATACACATGCACGCGCACCTTCGTTTTGAGATCACCACTACTTTATTATCTCCCCTTCATCCTAGCTCTCCTGTGTGACCCTTCTGTCTGATATTTGCCATGATAGATTGCTAGCCACTACGCATTCGTAAGACGTCGACTGTAATTTTAAGGAACATTTCGCTGCTATCTCTAGCATGTTGATCAACCACCTCGCAAGACTCACTCGTTGACTCGTGACTCCGTTTCGGTCTTTGAGTCCGTCTCGGCGAGATAAGAATTATAAACTCTAATTGCCGGATTAAGGGTGGCGACGGTGACGGCGTAAGTGTGACTAAGGGTTAAAGGGGAGGGGCAGTTTGTTGTTTATTATCAACAAATACCTTTTGTTATTGGAAGTATTTGAAATCACCGATGACGACCGAAAACGAAAAAGGCGCAAAAAGTGGGTGGGGATCGAGACATATTCTTTTCTCTTTGCTTTTTCCTTTTTTTTTGTTTTTTTTTTTGTTTTGCTTTTTATCTTGTTTCTTTTCTCATTAAATTTGTCGGCGCCAAAAACCTTCACCTGTTGCCGTATGTCGCCTGATGGACAGGTGTGTTACATCAAACTTCCATCACAACACCGCCACACCCCAACGCCTCTGCCACACACACACACACACACACACACACACATACTCAATTATGAAAATGAAAACAATAAAATCTCTAATATGGATTTCTTTTGCCGAGACACACGACCAATTGTGTGTAATTGGACGGAACACACACACACAGGCACACGCGCGCGCGCACACACACAGTCATATACATGTACACACACACACCCACAGAGCTTAAGGACCCTCAGCATATTACTGATAACCTATTTTCAAGATCGAATGGAATGAAACAACAAACAACAACAACAACAACAACAACATTATTATTATTATTATTATTATTGTTTATTATTATTATTATTATTATTATTATTGTTTTTGGAAAGGTATTAAACCATGAACTATCATGGACGGGGAGTGAGGGGGAGAGGGCGGGCAGGAGGGAGTAGGAGGAGGGGGAAGAGGGGTGGGTTGAGGGAGGAAAACGGGGTAGGCTTTAAATGATTTTCCAATAAGTCATTAATTAGCAAAGTAATGAGAACTACAAGACAATTTTTTTTCTTTTGATGGCGACGATGATGATGATGGTAGTGGTGGTATGGTGATGATGATGATGATGGTAGTGGTTATGATGATAACGACGATGATGATGATGATGATGACCTGATCGCGCCACCCGTAGACAATTGCTGCTGTTAATCTCTACAGATCAACTGCTCCGACTGTTTTGGGGCCACTTAAAAAGTTGCGCTCACATACTTCACTTGGCACTTAACTTTATTACCAACAGACACCACGCATAGATAGAAAGACTGGCTGATAGTGGAAGGAGTGTGCGTGTGTGTGTGTGTGTGTGTGTGTGTGTGTGTGTGTGTGTGTGTGTGTGTGTGTGTGTGTGCGTGTATGCATACGGACACCAACACAGGTATATCAGTATGGGTGGAAGAATGGATGAATAGATTGGTGACGGGGAAGCTACAAAGCCGTAATAAGGAGAAATAGAGAGAAGGAGAGAAAAACAGAGAGAGAGAGACAGACATACAGACACAGGCAGGGAGAGAGAAACAGACAGAGATAGACAGACAGATACACACACACACATACATACATACATACATACATACATACATACATACATACATACACATACACAATGAGCTGGAGAGACAAAGAAATAAAGAGAAATTTTAATAGACAGACAGACAGACAGACAGAGAGGAAGAGAGAGAGAAGTAAATAGATAGATGGATAGAGAGAGATAGAGATAGAGAGAAAGAGGTAGATAGATAGATGGATAGATAGATAGATAGATAGATAGATAGATAGATAGATAGATAGATAGATAGATAGATAGATAGATAGATAGATAGATAGATAGATAGATAGATAGATAGATAGATAGATAGATAGATAGAGAGAGAGAGAGAGAGAGAGAGAGAGGTAGATAGATAGATGGATAGCTAGATAGATAGATAGATAGATAGATAGAGAGAGAGAGAGAGAGAGAGGGGAGGGAGAGAGAGAGGGCGCTAGAAAGGTTGAAGCTGTTTATTAAATGCAGTAAAGGAATATGGCGAAGGATAGGAGAGAAGAAGGGGGGAAGAGCGAATCCCAACTTGGTTATAGATATATATATTTATCTGTTGTCTTTTGTAGACCTTTTGTTTCTCTGTCTATACAGACTAAATAATCGTAGATGTGTGTGTGTGTGTGTGTGGAATGACAGCGTGAGAGGGAAGGAAAAAGAGGAAGAGGCTGAGATATCTAACCAGAAGCTAAGGGTCGTCGGTTCGTACTCTGCTGGAGAACCTCGCCTTGTCAATAATCATGGTACTTAAGCCGTAGTGCCTCTGTTTGTATGTATGTATGTATGTATGTATGTATGTATGTATGTATCTGTGTGTATGTATGTATGTATGTATGTATGTATGTATGTATGTATGTATGTATGTATGTGTGTGTGTCATTGTTCAATTTTATTTCAAGATTTCTTGCCAATGGAGAAAGAGTCGGTTTCTAACCTAGATCCAAGGCTCCTTCATTGGAATTTCAACATCAACAACAGGGTAATTTTGTTTGTATGTACGCATATATGTATGTATGTATGTATGCATGTATGTATGTATGTATGTATGTATGTATGTATGTATGTATGTATGCATGTGCAGATTTGTATGTTTCATGTACGTATTCTCATGCATATAGTTGCACATCTAGACATGTTCATATATACTTAAATGATAAACTTCTGGAAAGTTTTACAGATTTTTACAGTTCCAGTGAATATATTGGATCTGTAGTCTTCGAATTAGCTTTCGCCTTTCTGGTTTTGAGAAACCTAATTTCTCAAGATTGGTATTTAGGCAGTGTATTACATATCCCAGGACTCCAATAATTACAGGTATAAACCTGAACTTGTAATCTAGATATAATAGCTGTAGATTCCTCAGCACAGGTATTTTTTTAATCGCTGATCTTTAGCTTTATAACGTCTGCTGGACAGACGTTATAAAGCTGATTTTCACAACTGCACAGTTTCTCTTCTCTCTCCCAAATTACTATGTCAGGTCTATTATATTTACGTTTTATTGAGGTTTTCACTGGGACATTTCAACAGTACTTCTTTTTATCATTCGTGGCTATGGCTTCTACCATACTATAGGTTCTTATTTCTTTGGCCTAGCAACAGTACTGTAGCTACAACATAATATCTCACGGGTAGATAATACCGTGATGACATTTTCGGACAACTGCTTATGTCGTGGGAGATATCTTCGGTCTTAACTCCACAAAGCTGCATCAGTTATTACATTTTGCTGCTTTTCCTGAGTCTCTGTCTCCTTTATGTATCTGGTATTTGGTTGCTATTTCCTGTTCCTGGATTGCAAACGCATACTCTTCAAAGTAGGAGTTAGTAACCCGGTTGTTGGTCCATAATAAATTGCTTTGATGATCAATGTTACTATCATCCAGGAGCTTTCTACTAATATATCCATGCATTGTCTTCTGCTGATCAACGCTCATCCGTTCATCTGATGGTACGATGCATGTATGTATGTATGTATGTATGTATGTATGTATGTATGTATGTATGCATGCATGCACGTATGCATGTATGTATGTATGTATGTATGTATGTATGTATGTATGTATGTACCAAGTCGCTCTTGGCCGCTACTGGTAACATGTAACCCAGTACAACCTGTTGCATGGTCGGGTCGTCGGCGACTAAACGGGCAACCCCATCAAGCTTGCTTTGTGAAGAGGGTGATTGTTGGTCACCCTAAAGGACGGAAAATAAGACCTGTCAAGGAGCGGAAGAGCTCATGAGCAGTCAACGGCCATCCAACAATATGTGTACATGTGTATATATGCATGTATGTATGCACGGGGATGTTGAGATACCTGAGTTGGTGTCCAGGCACGTGTTTGGCCCACTGTGAGTGGAGGAGGGCTCTGTTGTTTTCCTCTGTAGGAGAGGGAAACTCCGAGAAAAAACCTGCGACACTGACAATATTTGATGATGTAGACTAGTTCTTCTTTTCGAGTTTATGTCGTCCGTGTTCAGAGAGTGGGATTGGATTTGTACAAATCTTTTCCCCACTATAAAGAATCATCATGCACAGGCATCGCTTGAAAAGAAAGTAAGACCTATCACAAAGATGGCTGGTCAAAGCCTTCGCATGTCTCGGACTTTCGATCAGGCGATGGCAATACTGGAGCACGTGTTTGAAGCCATCGTGTATGTATGTATGTATGTATGTATGTATGTATGTATGTATGTATGTATGTAGTATGTATGTATGTATGTAATTAAGAATATAAACATAATGTACGTTTCGTTATTTGTGCAAATATATACGTTGTTGCTTATGTGGATCTATATGCTTTGACTTATATATGTGTACACTTAAATATGCTACATGTTTGCATATATACACGTGCATATACACACATATAACATGTACATACGTGCATATATAGACCCGTTTAAACATGCTAAACACCTGGAATGTTTCATTAATCTCTGTCAGCTTTTGTTTCTTAAGTAATCAAGTTCTTCCTGCTTTTGTGAATTCCAGCTTCTCAATAATGGTTCTTAGGCAATCAGTCGCGGAACCAAGAGTTCCAATGATTATCGGTAAAAATCGAATGCTCTTGTCCGGATGGATAAACTGCAAATTCCTCATCGGTTCACCATACATGTTTCCATGTTTTCGTTGTTACATATCTTTACGTTAACATCTACTGAATACGTTTGGCGCATTCGGCATCTTGTTGTTATATCTGTTCCGTTATTGTGAAAGTGCATCCCTCAAAACGAGAGCTAATATTCCGGTTGTTAGTCCAAAATAGACTGCATTGGCTGTTATTGTTGCTGTCACTTGGAAGCTTTCTGAGGACAGGTGTATTCGAGTAATATTCATAACATTGAGGCAAGTAGACCTGGTCATAACGTTCTCCCGGAACACAGGAACGAAGCCTGATCTGGACAAGCGTTCATATTTGAAAGCGGAACGAAAGAAGACTGTCAACCAGGCAAGCAATATGAATACCGGTGGTCTGTCTCTCTCCTCTGTCACTAAATACTTTGTAATCGATAAGAATATTGCATATGTTGATGATGTGAGTAAAACCAGAGATGAAAGAATTCTGCATTATACTTTGAATGATATGGAAGTCAAAGCTGTCTGCACATTCAATAAAATTATATCCCACAATGCCTTTGAAGTGATAGTGTAGTACCAACAATTTGGATACTAAACTGGACACTTGAAGAAGTCAGCAACTTCTGGAACATCTGGACTAAGAAGATACGAAAAAAGAAACAAAGACTCGTAACTTCCACACCAACAGAAACACAGACAGAATATATGTTTAACGGAAGGATTGAGGGAGAGATTAAACCTCTCCCTCAATCCTTCCGTTAAACATATGGGTTGATCTAGGTTGATCTTTAAGATCTGGGTTGATCTTAAAGATCAACCCAGACAAGCTTTGAGAGTCACTTAGACAGAATCTACTGAACAGTAAAAGAGAGAAACGAGTACACCCGGTGTATAATCAACAGCAAAGGTAACAGCATTGTAGATAAAGAAGCCCTGAACTGGTGCTCTGGGTTTAGAGCTTTTCCACACGAACGGTGGCTGAACTGACTTACTTAAACAGACACTCGCAAAAGAAATACTCATCGTCTCAGCAGAAAGTCGTGCGCAGGTTACATATCCGGAAAGGTTCAGAATACCAACAACATCGATCGAAATAGTAGCCTCTCCTGGACCTGCGATAAATATTGTGCATGATATGTCGAGCTCACCTGATACACCCCGAGTGCTACTCATCGGATTTGCATCTATGGCTTGGGTCACGGCATGGGAATCCACGGTTTTAAGCCTACATATATATATACATATGCATGTGTGAGTATATATGTATGTATGTATGTATGTATGTATGTATGTATGTATGTATGTATGTATGTATGTATGCGTGTGTGTGTGTGTGTGCGTGTGTGTGCGTGTATGTAATTGCTCTGTTTTATTTCAAGATTTCTTGCTAATAGAGAAAGAGCCGGTTTCTAACCTAGATCCAAGGCTTCTTTCATTGGAGTTTCAACATCAAAAACGGGGTATTTTTGTTTCTATGTATGTATGTATGTATGTATGTATGTATGTATGTATGTATGTATGTATGTATATGTATGTATGTTTGCAAAATTGTATATTTTGTTTTATGTATGTATTCTCATGCATATAGTTGCATATCTAGACATGCTCATATTTATTTAAATGATAAACTCCTGGAAAGTTTTACAGATTTTTACAGTTCCATTGATGGATTGGATCTGTAGTCTTCGAATTAGCATTCTCCTTTCTGAATTTGAGAAGCCTAATTTCTCAAGTTTGGTATTTAGGCGGTGTGTTACATACCCAGGGTCCCAATAATTACAGATATAAACCTGAACTTGTAATCTGGATAGAGCAACTGCAGATTTCTTAATAGTTCAGCGTAGGTATTCTCTTTTTCACTGATCTTCAGCTTTATGTTAACATCCGCTGGGTAGCTGATGTATGTATATCAATATATACACGTATATATTACAACTCAGAATAGCCTTTCATTCTTTGAGTAGCCATTCATTTTCGCTCTACTTAAACTATTGAGTACTACATAAAATATTGCTTGCAACTTGTAGCATATTTGTATGTTTTTCTTCCGTTATATTACGCTTTGTATGTATAACAAATATGTATAAATTGTTGTGTATAAATATGTACAAGCTATTGTTATTTATTGCATTTATTGGGCGCCAATCAACAAAAGATAATGACGATAATTAAGAACATTTGACTGGGGTAGGCGATATACGGGTATATGAGCGTGGAGGGTTACTCTTTATCGATAATGGCCACTTAACCAGATGCCGGATACAAACGCAACACGCGCACTCCTATTTATATATACATGTATATGTGTATATATGCCTCTGTGCGTGTGTGTGTGTGTGTGTGCCTAAGTGTGTGGAGTGAAGGTGTATGTATGAAGGGCTCTTGATTAACAAATCATTAGATTACGGCAGTAATCGAAGTAAAGGAGAAAGAACATAAGACCAAGCGTAAGAATGTTCCCTCTTAGCCATGGCTGTGGAGCTTTTTGTGCGTCATTGACACTTTAGTACAGCTGCCAGAGGAGTTGGTGCAGACGGCAAAGGTCAGCAATTTGAAACATTGTGTGCCTGAGTTCACATCAGGCAACAGGCGACTCGGATCTTTTTATTCAGGTAATCTCTTCAAGATCACTGCAATCGATTCTATTATTCTGCTTATTAAAATGTGTGGCCATGCTGGGGCACCGGCTCTTAATTAAATATATCTTTTCTTAAATTGACCTTAGAAGGCTGAAAGCCAGAGTGGATCGGGAAAGGATTTTCATAATGTATCTAAAGGGACGAAATGAAACAGCTCAAGTAATCAAGTCCGGTACCGCAACAATTCTACTGCTCACACACACACACACACACACACACACACACACCACACACACACACACACACACACACACCACACACACACACGACGGCTTCTTTCAGTCTCTGGTTACCAAATCCACTCCCAAGGCTCTATTCGGCCCGAGGTTATCGTGGAAGACACCTGCCCAATGCGCCAAGCCATGGGACTGAACCCGGAATCAAGTGGTTGGGAAGCAAACTTCTTACCACATGGCCTGAGCCTGATTGAGGGAGACGTTTCTCATGAATAGGACACTAATATATTACAGATAAAAACTTCACCCAAACTCTGTAACCATTATTTCACCACTGGATTCACTCTGTCTCCAAGAGCTTCGTGGAGAGAAGACTTGAGAATTGGTGTTAATGGTTTCATGGATCCAAACGGATGAGAGATAAATTTGATACCGTGCTTAGTCTATCTCAAGTGAAGGCACGTGGCCCAGTGGTTATGATGTTGCACTATCGATCGCAATATAGTGGTTTCGATTCCCGGACCAGGCAGTGCATTGTGTTCCCGAGCAAGTTGCTTCATTTCCCGTTACGCCAGTCCACTCCATTGTAATTGAGTCACCCTGCAACGCCCCAGAGTCCCGTTCAGGGGGGAATGTTGAGATCTCAGTTACTGAAACGGGTATCCGGCCTGGTAAGGCCTGGGGGTTAAGACAGAACAACTACAATTACTAGCAGTAGCAGTTTGTCACCGGTTAAGTCATCAGGAGACAAAGTACCTGATTTCTGGACTAATATATTACAAAGTGGTCCGCCTGGAATGCGATAAAAGGACAGTGGTGAATTTGAACTCGTGATTCCGGTACATACTGTCTAGTATGTCATTCATTTAACTATTACTGTATTTACATATTTCAGCTACAACACATTCATTTTAGGGTCCTGTCAAGTTCAACACTGAAACCATTGCTATTTATAGGAACTGTATACTCGGGAATTTATCCACTTCACCATTGCTGTCTTCCGTATCTCACCATCTCTCAAATGCCTACGTATCATTAAACGTATAGTCTTCGTTTTCGCTCTGTGTGTGTATGTGTGTATGCGTGCGCGCGTGTGTGTGAAGAAATAAAATCAGGAACACATATCTTTTGGAAACAAGTGTTTGTAATGTGTAAACGCTTTCGCTGTGTACAGCTTTTCAGACACACAAATATGGAGTTATTTGTATAGCGGAAGTTATTTTTAGTAATAGAGTTGACTATATCTGATTTGCTTTCGGATTTGGAACTCTTATAAAATATTATTTTTCTTTTCGTAATTGATCACATCCTTCCTTTATTTTCAAAAATATCTTTTTTAAAAAAGGAACATCGAGGGATGTCCGCAGATGACTAGATAGATACATATTAAAATATTGGAAGAATGATATAAGTTACATTAAGGCCATGGAGCAATGAACCGAACCGGAACGACGCTGGACAGAGAGTCAATGGACAAACTTGATGAATGTTGAAAGAAGGTGAAAGACTTTTTATTATCTGGTAAATATTTTTTTAATAAAGAATACGTGATGCAATAATATATCAATTTATAAAAATATATGAAAATGTAAAAAATATATACAAATATATAATAATAAAGCGCGGACATAGAAAGGGTTAAAATGTCGGAACTTGTCCTGCACCATAACAAAGCAATGTTGTTGCTGGCGTTGTTGTTGTTGTTGTTGTTGTTGTTGTTGCTATTGTTGTGGTTGCTGCTGCTGCTATTGTTGCTGTTGTTGTTATTGTTGGTGGTGGTGGTGGTGCTGTTGTTGTTGCTATTGTTGTGGTTGCTGCTGCTGTTGTTGTTGCTGCTGTTGTTGTTGTTGTTGTTGTTGCAGCTGCTACCACTACTGATGCTGTTGTTTTTATTTAACCCTAGGTCAGCCCAGTCTGAGAAGACCAATGATCAAAGCCATACCAACACTAACCAGCCAGTCTTTTATCGTGATCCAATGTCACCGTCTTTTCAAGACAAGAAGGAAATACGTCTGTTCTTTCCGTCATGTCGATCGGTTACGAAATGATTTCCTCGATGACTGAAGACAAGATTGGTTCCCAATCGATGCACAAGCGGGATGGGCTGGCTGCAGATAATCGATTAAACCTACATCAGTGTTTCACAGACACAGATCTTATTGGACTCCGGAGGGATAAAAGATGATGTCGGTCCTAACTGGAAGTGAACTCGAAACATTTTCTCACTCAATTAAATAATCTTCTGAGCAATCCACCGATTCTATTAATCCTTTTTGTCTGCAACAAAACGAAAGCGATATTCTAGAAACTGATGGAACTGTTTGGCGCCACACCACCACCACCACCACCACCACCACCACCACCATCGCCATCATTAACATTACCACCACCATTAACATCATAACCATCACTACCACCATCATCATCATCATCATCAATAACGCGACCAGCATGAACATCTGCAATACTATCAACACCATCATCGTCGTCATCATTAACACAACCATCATCATCATCATCATCATCATCATCATCATCATCATCACCACCACCATCATCATCACCAATATTTCAGTCATTGTCAGTTATATTCATTCCTCCTTCCTCTTGCTTCTTCACTTCATTCGCTCTTAGCATCGGAGTCGATAGTAGAAAGAAAAAAAGAAAGAATGAAAGAAAGAAGAAAAAAGAAAGAAAGAAAGAAAGAAAGAAAGAAAGAAAAAGAAAGAAAGAAAGAAAGAAAGAAAGAAAGAAAAGAAAGAAAGAAAAGAAAAGAGCGAGAACGTTACAAAAAGCAAACTGGTGAAGAGAGAAAGCCATGTTGTCTCCTATTGCAGTTGTCTCCCTTCGTACTTCGATCTCCCTAATTGCTGTAGAACTACAATTAACATATATTTAATGTAGACGTTCTATGAGGAAGGCTCTGTTTGCAGAACGTGACCCCTGCCGCTGGCACCAAGCAAAACAAAAATGCCCACCCGCATTTCACCCTCTTTCCTTTTACAGATTTCTATGTATTTATACAGCTTTTGTTGTTGTTGTTGTTTGTTACGTTTTTGGTGTTTATTTTTCTGATTTGTGAGATCGGGATGAGGAGAAACGGCTGTCTAATGTGTGTGTAATGTGTGTGTGTGTGTTGTGTGTGTGTGTGTCAGTGTGTGTGCGTACGCGCCCACGTGTGTGTATATCGATGTATTTATATATATATATTTATATATATATGTATTTGTGTGTGTGTATATATATATATATATACATATTTACATATGTGTGCCTGTGTATATGTTTGTATTAGGTGTTTATGTCTGGGATAATGTCTGTAGCTATTCAATTTGTCGTCCTCTTTGAATTATTATTATTAAATGATTGTTATTGTTGTTATTAAAGTAAGAGAATATCTTGTTGATAAGTTCTTTCTGATACCTCAATTAACACTTTTAAACAGCCTCCCCACTCTCTCTCTCTCTCTCTCTCTCCTCTCTCTCTCTCTCTCTCTCTCTCTCTCTCTCGCCACCAGCATCTCTCGCAATATACCCCTTATTATATTTCTGCCTTGTTGGTTCGACTGTTTACTCAACATCTAAAACCAAAACAATACAAAATTGTAGGAAAAAAAAAGAAAAACAATAATGGCAGACAGGAAATGTATTGAAGCGGACGGTGTAGCAGTCATTTTGAAAAACATATTTATGTCTTGATAGATTTATTTATTTATCCATCCATGATAAGATAAACCTGGCTGGCTGACTTGCAGGATGGTTGGTTGGCTGGCTGGCTAGCTGGCTGGCTGGCTAGCTGGCTGGCTGGCTAGCTGGCTGGCTGGCTAGCTGGCTGGCTGGCTAGCTGGCTGGCTGGCTGGCTAATGTTCCTGTTCGCCTTTTACAATGACAATTCTCATATTTCCCATTTTTACCTCTCGTGTTTGTTACCTGATTTTTTTTTGTTCTTTTGTTTTTCTTTTTTTTTTAGTTTTTATCTTTTACTCGTTTCAGTCACAAGACTGCTGGCCATGCTGGGGCACCACCTTGAAGAATTTTTAGTCGAACGAATTGATAACCTGGTGCTTATTCTATCGGTGTCTTTTGCCGAACTGCTAAGTTGATGATGATGATGATGATGATACCTTCTCCAAATGTATTAGAACTGTAAGGGGAACGAAGTGCAGGATTGAACGCATATATATATATATATATATATATATATATATATATATATATATATATATATACATATGCGTATGTCTTCTACTATAGCCCTGGGCCAACTAAAGCCTTGTGAGTGGATTTGGTAGACGGAAACTGAAAGAAGCCCGTCTGTGTCTGTGCTTTACTATATCCCTTGTCAGCCCAGGACTATAGAAGAATACACTTGTCCACGGTACTCACCGAACCCGGAACGGTGTGGCTGGGAAGCAAACTTCTTACCACACAGCCACGCCTGCGCCAATTAAATGTTCAGAGAAATTAACTAAAGAAAGTCTAAATGAGATGCACTTTGGACATAGGCCAGCTCGATCAGGCTTGGCCCCGGTTAAACATCAGCAATACTCTTCTAATATCAGTAAATCAACTCAAGGCGCCGAGCTGGCAGAATCGTTAGCATGCCGGGCGAAATGCTTAGCGGTATTTCGTCTGCCGTTACGTTCTGAGATCAAATTCCGCCGAGGTCCCCAAACAATTTCGAGCTTTGTGCCTAGAGTAGAAAAGAATACCAGTAAATCAACAGAAACAACACTTCTCATAGCCACTTGATGGCTTTAATGTTTATACTGCAACTTGTAGACGCCATTAGAATCCTACTGTTACAATGTCTAATCTGACCTGTCGACGTATGCGAGAGAAGGAGCGGAAGCAAGACACACTGACCCAAGATGACAAAGTAATCCATTTCTTATGGTTGATCTAATATATCTCCCAGATCAACGCTACTATACAGCATAGCCATGGGGGGAATATTTCGAGTTCAAACCAGGGCGCCAGTTAGAGAATAACGCCCCTCTCTCTCCCCCTACCAATTTTCAAGGTTCCGCAAGCAGACATACAGACAGACAGATTGATTATTTGGACGGGAAGACACAGCATTGATACACGTAATAAGATTCGTGAATAGTTTTACTCGATCTTTGAACCCATTTCGTCACATATACTCATGCCGATTCGATGTAAAGGAAACATCATTTGTTCTGTAATATCATCTGAGACTCTTCATGGTGAAAAATCTATCCCGCTTCAATATTCTGAAAATAAAAGGCAGCGAACAGGCATAATCATTACTGCATCGAGAAAATTGCTTAGCAGCATTTTGCCCGTTTTTCGTGTTAGGGAGCATATGAGAATCAAAACAGATTTGGGAGAGTAATCAACCAATTCAGGAGAATTGGATTAAAGACAAGGACTTGTGTGCTGGAGCATTGTGTGCTGGGCCCCTTTTGTCAGGTTTCCTGGGCGTTTGGTCATGATAGCCTTTCGGAACTGCCTCAGCAAGTTTACATAGTACTCTCAGTTGATAGTGTGGCCCTTTTGAAAATGGTTAATAAACACAGTGCTTTTTGCATCCCAAAAATCTGAAGCCATCACATTCCCTACAGACGAAACGATCATGGCCATCGTTAGAGCAGGTGAGGAGGAGTGTTTCCACAGCATGGGTTGTCTCTTTGTCTTACCCTGGCTTAGGAAACATTAAAAAACCCAGCTGGATCTGCCTCAAACAATGTCAGGCTTTCCTGTGATGTGATCAACCTAATGTGATTTTAATTTCGTGTCAGAAGATGTGGCATCCACCGAGCAGAAACCATCGTCATGCAAGGTTCATTGTGCAGAATGTTCTGCTGTGTTGAACTCGTTCGAAGATCAAGATGTCGACAAAAAGTATATTAAGCTGAAGGAAAATGTCTTGCCGGGAAGCGCGAATATTGCCAGACAACACAGAGAGGGATAACATTCAGAAGAAGAAAGACGAAACCAATAAATATCATCTCACCCAAACCTTTTACAGCATACTTGGAAAACATCTTCAGAATTGAATATTAGGGTAAGCGAGGAATAAATATCAATGAAAATGACTGTATTTGATGGCCTATGAGACGCACCTTTTTTTTTTTATCAAAAAACAGCTTTTAAAATCCCCCTGCGTCCAATACACTTTATGGAGGCTCAAAACGGTATGTATGTTTACAAAACGTGTGCTGACATCTATTGGTGAACAATCGCCTACGGTATGTTTATATCGACCGTGGATTGCTTATAATTACCAGTAATAACATAAGGTTATACAGATAAGTTTAGGAATTAAAGCATTATTTTAGTGGTGATTTATTTTACAAAAGTATAGCCTAGGCTAGGGTGCATCCTATGCACTCATCCGTCTTAGAGGCCATCAAATACGATACTTATATCATCTCTTATTCACTGATAACATCATCATCATCATCATCATTTGATCGAGCTTGCTAGGACACTTTTAACCTGCAGAGGTCACTCATCTCGAGCCTGCTTTTAGGTGAAAGCATTCAGTGTATCTGGCGAGTTGATCTACACGATGTGTTCGGACGACCGGCTCGAGTGCAGCTATGCTTTGGCACCCATAGCAGTAGGTCGCTTGCCAGTTCTTGTTTATCTCACCAGCAATATCCTGCAAAGCACAGGAGCTCTCTGTACAGCTGTTCCTTGTTGGGATAAGTTCTTCACGATATATTTAAGACTGTTCTTAACATACGAGTGTAAATTCCATCCAACTTGGATTCCAGTGTTTTTGGTAAGCATTCAGGGGGTTGCTCCATATAAAAGGACTGACACTAAAGTTGCATGGAAAAGTTTCTCATAGGGTTGTCTGACAGGATTGACTTCCAGACAACATCTAATTTGTTTAGGGCCGACCATGTTTTGGCTGAGTTTTTACATCCTTTTCACTTGAAACACTCTCAGAACTCGGGTCCGTGTGTATCACGTCAGGCTGGAGATGGGACACAGACACGCACACGCACACACACACACACGCACACACGCACGCGCACACCACACACACACAACACACACACACACATTACCCCACACACACACACACACACACACACAACACACAATATATATATATAATATATATATAATATATATATATATATAATATATATATATGTATATGTATACTACGGGCTTCTTTCAGTTTCCGTCTACCAAATCCACACACAAGACTTTTGTCAGTGAACAGGTCGCGGTCACAAAGCGACGAAAATACTTTGGCAAATTAAATTTAAATGTTAAAGTGAATCTAACGGTTTTTGTGTTTCTTAAATGGCTTATAAACACCTTCCACGCTGCAATATATATATATATGTATATATATATATATGGCGCAGAAGTGGCTGTGTGGTAAGTAGCTTGCTTTCCAACCACATGGTTCCGGGTTCAGTCCCACTGCGTGGCACTTTGGGCAAATGTCTTCTGCTATAGCCTCGGGCCGACCAAAGCCTTGTGAGTGGATTTGGTAGACGGAAACTGAAAGAAGCCTGTCGTATATATGTATATATATGTATGTGTGTGTATATGTTTGTGTGTCTGTGTTTGTCCCTCTAGCATTGCTTGACAACCGATGCTGGTGTGTTTACGTCCCCGTCACTTAGCGGTTCGGCAAAATGAGACGATAGAATAAGTACTGGCTTACAAAGAATAAGTCCCGGGGTCGATTGCTCGACTAAAGGCGGTGCTCCAGCATGGGCGCAGTCAAATGACTGAAACAAGTAAAAGAGTAAAGAGTAAAGAGTATATAATATATGATATATATATATATCTATATATATAAATTATATTACACCATATATACATATATATATATATGCGCACGCGCGCATTTGTATTTGTGAATGAGTGCGTGTGCGTTTATGCATAAACACGTAGAGTGTGTATGCTTTTGAACATAAAGGTATATGTGTATATGTGCAAGGGTTTTATTTTTACAGATCTTTTGTAAATGTATATGTGCAAGTATGTTTCCGATGTGCTGTTGAAAATGAGGCGTGAGAAGGGTGACTGAGCAGGAAAGAGGCGAAGAAAGACGGGGAAAGACGGGGAGAGACGGTCAGAGGGAAAAAAAACAAAAGAAAAATGAAATATGAAATGAAAAAAAAGCGTTGGAGAAGCGAATGACAGTGAGGTAGTCACATACATACATACATACATACACACACACTCACATATATATATGTAAAGGGAAAGAGGTGGGAAGAAATATGGATAATAGTGAGAGACTGGGAAACAGTGAATACATAGGGGAACACGTGCAAGAACAATGCGAGAGCACGTTTAGTAATAGAGAGACGTTACGTGGTTGTAGTGTTGTTTTCTAAGGGACAAGCTTTTCACCAGAGTCTGGATTTAATGTAACGTTTGTTATTGTTGCTTGTAGTTTTGTGATTTTAGGCCAGCGTCTTGAGCGGTCGTTCGGACTCAACGAATAATGGACGCCATTATTCTTAAACAACAGACGGACAGACAGAGGGGGAAAATAAGCTTTATTTCTCTATTTGTAATAGGGTGGATTGTTGGCTGGAAGAGAAAAGGTGAGCGAGTATTTCAAGTACGAGTGTAGCTTCGATACAATTTGCGGTAATTTTTGACCTGTTTTATTTAATTATAAGCATTGTGTACTTTTCCAATGAGCAGACGACCGCAGAATTGTTGCTGTATAATTTGTCAGTACGTAAAACTATCAGGCTAAACAGTAGGTTGGTTGGTGAATAAACGAGTTGTGAATGAGGGAAATTCTGTGGTCAGATCGGCTACTCAGGCGAGTTTTCTTCTATTGATCGTTTATTTGGTTTTTCCTGTGCTGAAGAAATGTGTGTGTGTGTGTGTGTGTGTGTGTGTGTGTGTGTGTGTGTGTGTGTGTGTGTGTGTGTGTGTGTGTGTGTGTGTGTTGTGTGTCTGTGTATAAACATAAATACATATACATGTGTGTTTGCTTTTACTCGTGAATGTATATGCATATGTGTGCATGTACGTGCGAAATAAGGCAACTGGTCACCTGCTTGTCTATATATCCATATACATCCATCTACCATTCCCATTCTGTATTGTGGCAAGAATATACAGACTAAAATAAGAAACAGAAAGGCAAAGTTACGTCATGATTGAACAAAAAGAAAACTCCTTGCAAACAAACGTGCATGCACATACATAAAAAAAAAAAGGTTTGGCTCTTCCAATGTTTTCACCATTACTATTAACCGCAGTTGGGTTACATGCGATGAATAAGAAAAATATTAAGTGGTTTGCTAACATTATTTTGGGGGTGATTAAGCAAGGTAGACAACTCCAAACATGTTTATATATTATGAGGCTTCATCGGCTGAAGGAATACCCTTTGCCGTTACTTACTGGCATTGCATCAGCTAACTTTTATAGAAATGTTTATAAAACTATCGAGTAACACTGTACATACTCCAGCATGACCCTACTTTAATGGCCTCTGTTCCTCAGAATTGATTTGTCTCTTATCTCCAATACTTTGGCACTCACTACTCGTTTGTAACTCGAACTCTCATCACTCCAACCTTGTGATCCCGCCTTAACCACTTCTTCCCCCAACATCAATCCCTCTAGAACTTTCTCCCTGTCCATGTTCTTCATGCGTGTGCCGACTC
>NC_043006.1:31153153-31155653 GCF_006345805.1 Octopus sinensis | reverse complement strand
CCTACTGCTGAATTGTGTTTTATTTCGTTTATCGCCGCTAAGACATCAGGGGCACTAAACGTTATGTCCGATATAGTGTGTTGGGGGTTGACATCACTGATACAGCCCAGATCGGCCATATCAGGATTGCTGAAAACAGAGCAGTATTGTTTCTGCAGTATCTCGGCCATGGATTTGGCATTATCTTGGAGAGTGCCAGTTTCGTCAATTAGAGGGCCTACAGTGGAGACAGTGACCCTGCGTTTCCTCGCAAATGAAAAGAACACTTGGGGGTTGAGTTTGATTTTTTCAATGGCCCACTCTCCTCAGCTGATCTTTGGTTATTGATGAGGGTCTTCATGCATTGTTGGAGGTTATATTTTTTGGATTCAAGCAGTGCGATAGCCGTCGAATGTGTGTGTTGCTGTTGGCAGTACTTTAGTTTGTTAATTTTTTTGTTTGTTCTTTTTATTTTTCTGATAATGGTTTTTCTGTTTTGGGGGATTCTGCACTTCTTGTTCACAGGTCTTGGTGGGGAGTGTTTTGCACATATGTCTGTGACGGTGTCTACAAAGATCTGCCAAGATGTTTTATGGTTGGTGGAGATGTGTGTATGTGTAAAGGACCAGTCAACATGTAATAGCTCGTTCCTCTATATATATATATCAGTAAAATTATTAAGATTCAAATGAATTCTAATGAATTCAAATGAATGTGGTACTTAACTTAGATGCACCAGAAATTTTTATGGTATTAACCATAAAATAATGTGGGGTGATTATAAACAGGAAAAAAGCAACAAGAATGGATTAGTTGTTCAGTACAATTGTTTCATACGAAGAACAGGTTTATTTAAAGCTGCAAATATTGCAGTAAATACAAGTGTCCCGTATTCATCAGCCAAAACACATATGAGTTTTCCAAACATCCTAGGGAGTGAGGCTACACTCATGAAGTATCGAAGAGAGTTCTATGAAAAGCAAAGTTAGGTTGTAAGCAGACTTAAAATGTTTTCTAATGAGGCACAGTTTTATAAAACCTAACTTTGCTTTTCATAGAACTCTCTTCGATACTTCATGTTTACCAGTCTTTGCTCTTCTTTCTTTGTGGTAGCCCATGTTTCACTACCATATAACATTGCAGGCAGAACTGCACTGTTAATGAGGTTGGCGCGGGTGGTCCTGTCCAACCTTCCCTTGAGCACATCCCTTATGCCATTGAACGCCTTCCATCCGGCCCTTACTCTCCGTGAGATCTCCTTTTTGATATCCCGGCACATATTTACTTCCTGTCCCAGGTAGACATATTATCTCACCTCCTCTATTTCATCACTGCCGATTACCATTCGACCTGTTGATACATTGTCTGACCGCATGAACTTTGTTTTCATGCGGTTCATCTTGAGACCTACTGCAGAACTTTTGATGTCGAGCTTCGTCAGCATGGTCTGAAGCTGATCCATGTTTTCAGCGATGAGTACGATGTCGTCAGCGAAACGGAGGTGAGTGAGGAGCTCGCCATTGATGTTGACACCACCTTGCCATTCGATGCCTCTGATGATCTGTTCGAGACATGCAGTGAAAAGTTTTGGGGAGATTGTATCTCCTTGCTTCACTCCCTTCTCGACCGGCACTCGTATGGGTGATGACAGTAGAGCTATGTCGGTGGTGCATCCGGAATTTGCCTCTCTGAGCAGCTGCACATATTGCGCTTCGATTCCTTGCCTCTGCAGCGAGTTCAGCACTGCGTTGGTTTCGACGCTATCGAAGGCCTTCTCATAATCTATAAACGCAACGCAAAGAGGCAGCTTGTACTCATTTGCTCGCTCAAGCAGTTGCGTTAGAGCAAATATATGGTCCATTGTGCTGTAGTTCTTCAGGAAGCCTGCTTGCTCCCTCGGTTGTTGTTCGTCGAGACGACGTGACAACCTGTTCAGAATTATCTTCGTGAACAGCTTGTACACGTGAGACAGCAGGCATATGGGTCGGTAGTTCTTTAGATCTTCTCTGTCGCCCTTCTTATACAGCAGGATGGTATTTAACTCTTTCCACTACGAGGGAATTCTTCCCTCGTCTAGATACTGCGTAAATCGCTCAGCGAGGATTTTCCAGAGTTGCTCTCTGCCTGACTTTACATATATATATATATATAATATATATATATATATATATATATATATATATATATATATTATATATATATATATATATATATATATATATACATGCATATATATATACATGCATATATATATATACATGCGCGTGTATCTTTTTGTTTGTGCTTGTCCCCATCCCCATCGACCGCTTAACAACGGATGGTGGTGTGTTTACCTACCCGTAACTTAGTAGTTCGGCAAAAGTGGACGATATAATAAGTAGCAGGCTTATAAAAAATATGTCTTGCAGTCGATAAATTTCTTCAAGGCAGTGCCCCGCATGGCCGCAGATCTAATGACTGAAACAAGTAAAAGATGAAAGATAGAAGACAGACAACAACCACAGTAAAGTTGGTGGCGGGA
>NC_043006.1:31148153-31150653 GCF_006345805.1 Octopus sinensis | reverse complement strand
CTCCAATCACCAATCACATCAGTCATTTCTCAGTTTAAATAACTCATAATTCACATTATCCTTTATCAAAGTTCATTTAACATTTTTTTTTACCTCATTTCTCCATTGTCTTTTTAATGTGTTTAAATCGATTTTCTTTTGTAATCTCGAATTCAAAAATTGTTTTACTGTTATCATAAAATTGCCCAAATGATATCCCTATTCGTGATACTAATTATATGTGCAAAAACTAGGTTCAGCTATTATTAAACACCCTCCCATCAGCTTCAAATGGAACAGACTGTATAAGTACATCTGAAGGGATTTCCAGGAGATTAAATTACAAAGAACATATTGATCACTTTATCAAATGTTCAACTTTCTTATAAAGATTGACCGATTATCGATTTAGACACAGTCTGAAATTCAATATCCAACCAATCGAAATTTTTTTTATGTGTTATTCAATCGTTTAGAAAATAAGAATTTCGATATTTTTTTTTTTGTAATTTCTGTTGACTGGCACCAGAATTGAGTTAATTTCTGCTGCTTTTCCAAAACCAGGCAATTAAAATCGAATTCATTGTAATCAGTCATGCATCCAGACGGATCTGTTAACTCCAATATTTTTACAGAAAATTCCACCAGTTTCCAACAAGCAAACTGTTATTCCGTCAGTTTTTTAACTCCACAAATTCAAATCCTGTACAATTATCCAATTATACAGTATTCTTATATTTCAACAATTATGGCATCAATTCATATTTCTATTTCAAGCTTCTACCATTAGATAATCCTTAATTCTTCAATAGAATGTCTTATAATAATCCTTTGTTGCAGAATTAACTCTGGATATTATGAAGAAAAAAAGAGAAGAAAAAAATTATTGCATTATTTACATTTGACGGATATTTGTCCTCATCTTGTTTGTTGTTAACAAATGGTTTCGACTGATATACCCTCCAGCCTTCATCAGGTGCCTTGGGGAAATTTCGAACCTGGGTTCTTATTCCTAAGGTATTTTTCGATGTTATTATTATCATCATCATCATTATTATTATTATTATTATTATTATTATTATTATTATTATTATTATTATTATTATTATTATTATCATTATCATTCAGGTCACTGCCTGGAATCGAACTCGGAATCTTGGGGTTAGCCCGCGCTCTTAACCACTACGCCATATGCCCGTGGGCATACTAGCTCGAAGATACCGAGTTCGATTCCAGGCAGTGAACTGAACAACAACAACAACAACAACAACAACATCGAAAAATACCTTAGCAATGAGAACCTAGGTTCGACATTTCCCCAAGACACCTGATGAAGGCTGGAGGGTATATCAACCGAAATATTGTGATGAGGACAAGATGTAAATGTAAATAATGTAAATAATGTACATAATTCCTCATCTTTTAAATATAAAACTGAAAAAATAATAATCATTAATAAAAAGTGACAAAATAAAAAATCTTGTAGATTATTTTTAAGGGGTTGTCCCGCCAGCGAATTTTTTTCTACGAGAGTTCCGGACCCCAGTAATGAATTCATTTGCATACAGCCAATCAGAGCTCATCTTGACCTTGTTGTCAAGTTAACAAACACACTCTACCAAGTAAACTCAAGACGAAGAACTGTACTGTAAGTCGACCAATCGCGAAGTTGTGCCTGATTTTAGAAGGAGGCAACTAATTAGATTTGCATCTGTATCTATTATCGGATTTTGTTAGGGCCCCATGTGGTAAAGATGTGGATGGGAAAAATGTGGGTTGAGGATGATGTGCTAGCAACCGTCTCACCTTACTCTTTTACAAAATTAACAACAGCACAAATAACTACGCAGAGGCAGCCATGGTTGAAACAAGAACAAGAACAACAAGCCTTCTTAAAAGAGAAAAGACGTATGGTCATTCCTTACCCAAGTGACCTTATCTTATCGCCCATCACTTGTTACGCGCTCATAATTTAGTTTTTTAGTTGAACCCTGATTGGCTGTATGCAAATGAGTTCATAACTGGGTCCAGAACTCTCGTGGGAAAAATTTTCGTGTCCCGCCAAATTCGATATTAGCAACTTTAACTTTATCAATTTCAATTTCGTCATCGTCAACTTCAATATCGTTATCGGCAATATCGATTACGTTATCATCAACTTCGATTTCACCATTAGCTTTAATTTCATTATTGTCAACTTAAATTTAACGCTTGTCAGCAGTTGTATTCGTCACCGATCCCAGTGAACCAGAGGAAGAGGTTTTTTTAATGAAGCTAAACGAGTAATTACGTCAATTTATGATGAAGATTGCTCTGTAATTGACATTAGTTTTATATCAGATACCTCGAACGAGTGCTCAAACTATTATTCAAATCTACAAACCGGAAGATCGTATTGAAACAAAAGAATTCGGAGGTTGGGGTGAGGGGTTCAAAATTGAAATTTCAGAAGAATTGAAAAACTTTATACAAACGTCAATGGGCGAAAAATGTCATATGTCATTAAAAATCTTACCTGACA
>NC_043006.1:31138153-31145653 GCF_006345805.1 Octopus sinensis | reverse complement strand
ATATATACATCGATATACATATATATATATACATATATATATACAATATATATATACATATATATACATATAATATATGTATATATATGTATATATGTATGTATGTTTGTATGTATGTATAATATGTGTGTGTGTGTGAGTATATATATATTATATATATATATATATATATATTATATATATAGATATATATACATAATATACATATATATATACACTCCATAGAAGTATAAGTGTGTGTATGCATGGGTGCGTATACACACACACAGCTATACACACCATGTACACATATTGAGATTTTTGTGAAAACAAACTGCAATGTTTTAAGAAAGCGGAGAAATTGTAAAGTGATGAAGACTCACGGATGGAATTGTGTTGATATTTTGCGGGGTTAGGAGTGGCCCTTGTTGGCCATGTTGACCGAGGTGACTATGAAGGGAGTTGGTGAACACCCATACACACACACACACACACACACACACACACACACACACATATTCACGAGATTTCAATAAGGCGACGACCACGACGAGGCCATACCATCCGAGAGTGCATAACAAGTTAAAGCAAACAGTGGAGGGGTGGGGAGGGTGTTAGGAGTCGGGTAGACCCGGGTATTGTGACGCTAATTTAATTGAAAGTATGCACAGTAAAAGGGAAACGTCGGGTGACAGGGATAAGGTAGCGGTAGACGGCGAGAATGAGGGAGACAAGAGAGAGAGAGAGAGAGAGAGGGGGGGGGGCGAATTTGTGTGTTTCTGCGTGTGTATGCGTGTGTGTGTGTGTGTATGAGAGAGAGAGAGAGAGAGCATTTGTTGTGTGTGTGTGTGTGTGTGTGTGTGTGTGTGTGTGTGTGTGTGTGTGCGTGCGTGTGGAGAGGGGGGTGAAGTGATATTTTGTGGGTGGAAGGAAAGGGTTAGTTGAGTGTAGATTTAGGGAGATTAGGGTCCGCTTTGGAAAGATTTGTCAAAAATAGATGTTGATTTAAAGAAAAGCAAAAAAAAAAATATAGAAAACACGGGTGGTTATGGTTGAGAGAGAATGTTGGTGAGGCGGTGGGGGGCGAACGGGTGGGGCGGAACGGGTTGGGGGGTGGATGGAGAGTTGATGTTAGCGAGGGAGTTTGTTGGCTAACTCTGGTGTAAGTGACGAGAATAAAGAGAAAGAAGATGGAGGGGTAGAAAAAGATAGGGAAGGGCGATGGTGGTGGTCGTGTAGGGAACAGGTAGTGGTGTGACGAGTGTGCCGCGGGTGAGAGGTGACTTTTAGAGACGACGGTCCAAAAATAATGTCGATGTATTTAGTTTCTAATTTCTTCCGGTTTGTATTCAATCTATATTTGGTTTGTTTAGTTTAAATGTCAATTAAAGCGCCATCTCGCGGGTAGAAGGATTATTGTCAACAATGCCAACACTTCCAGTACTACCGTTGACAAAAGTAGCATCGAGGGAGATGTTACCTGGTAACTAGACTTGTTAGAAAAAGCAGTCAAATCTACAACCCACGCCGTACTATCTTCAATATATATATCTTCTGTCTATATATATAAAACTGAGAATGTGTGTCTGTCTGTCAGTCTGTCTGTCTGTCTGACTATCTGTCTGTCTGTCTGTCTGTCTGTTTCCCTAAAACTTGAGAACTACACAACCAATTTCATTCAAATTTTACACATGCCTTACTTAGGGTCCGGGGAGTGTCATCGGCAAAAAATTTTTACTTTTTGCCTAGTGATAACAATACTCAAAATATATAACAGACTGGAATTGTAAGCCCGTCTCTTGCAATTTCGATCAATTGTATCTTGTCCTCCCTCTTGTATAGAAGTGTGGCTACAATCCAGCCTACCTCAACTTCTGGGGGGGGGGGGCATTTTTAATTTTTATCCGGCACGTCCTACGTCCCAGATATAAAGGTAAAAATAAAATATTTCCACTTTGCAAGTTCGAGTCGAGTACTCCCTTGCATGCTCCGTTGACTCGAACCTTGCTTCTATTGTGGCGAATTTACCACCTCTGGTTAGATATCTTTCATGGTCGCACCAAGACAAGACACTTTTCGATGGTGTTTTCCTCCAGGTGTTCAAATCTTCTTTTTTCTCTACATTGTCTACTTTATAGACAATAGTCTTTTCTTTAATTTAATTTTTTATTATCCATCTGGACTATTCCATTTCTGCACGCTAATTTTATTTTTAATTTATTCCCATTCATGTGAAACCACTTATTCAAGTTCAAGTCATTGATGCAACTTTATACTAATTGCTATTTTTACTTTTGTTATGTTACGATTATATTATACTATAGTTTGATCTTAATTATTACTTACTACATATAATTCAATTGTTATTATTATCTCTAATTTTTATTGTTAAAGTGAAAGTATCTGACATAAAATAGAGAAATGTTTTTCTTTCACTTTTAACACGTAATACTGAAATACTGGAGAAGATATGATATTGCTATGGGCTCGCTCTAGGCAAGAAAATAGTAAAAAGTGAAAAAACTACAGAAGGCTTCTTTTAAAAGGTTAAAAAATATATTTGAGTCATTATGTCAGAAGAATGTTATAAAGTTTTTTCATACAGTGACATAGTTATTGAAGAAATTACCGGTTTCGTGTTAACTTTTCAAATTTCTCAAAACTTCGTTATGAAGTGTAAAGAAGAGTTCCAGGTAAGGGGAGGTAATAAGTGATTTCTTCCGATGTAAGGGAGATAATCGCTTTATATTTCTTTTCCCTTTTATTTAATGGGGTGAGTTTCTCTGTATAAGTATGTTAGAGTGGTTAAGTTTGGGCTTATATTTTTCAATGAAGGATGTTTCCTTGTTTAGTCTAATTTGTGTTGGTGTTCCAATAGCACATTGATAAAAAAGGAAAGATTAAAAATTGTGATAGTAGTTGCTTTGCGCATTTCTCAATATGCTCACTAAAGGGTATCATTCTGTATTCTGGGAATGCAATCTGTTGTCGATGCAGTGTGCATCTACGTCTGAGTGATAGTCCCGTGGACCCCACGTAGTTTTGGTGGTAGCCCGAGTATCTTATGACATAAATTATGTTTTCAGAAGCACAAGTAAAATTAGATTTGATCTTGAATTTTTGTCCCTCTTTGAAGAGGAATTCTGATCCTTCTAGAAGGTTTGGACATGTTGCGCAGTTTGGTCTACCACATTTTTTTTACTTTTGCATCCGTAATTTCAGAAAACAATTTTGCCTTTGTGAGAATCTTTTTAAGTGATTTAGCTTGTTTGTAGCTTTTAATGATTTTATGTATGTTTAGAATTTCCTTTAATTTGGGGTCCTTATGAAGTATTGGTAAATGGTGAAGGCTTCTTTGTTTCTGGGGTTGTATGTGGATATGTAAGGCAGTATTTTCGGGGAAGGTGTGTTGAACTTTTCTCAAAGTTTCTATGTCGATTTCTGTTGCACGTCTGATCCCATCCTCTATGAGTTGAGCTGGGTAGTGTCTGTCAATTAGGGTGTTTTTGAGTTCTTGTAGTCTAAAGTTCCTGGTATTTTGTTCTGACACTATTGTGCATATCCTTCTTGCAAAGTTGAAAGGGATGTTTGTTTTAGTGTGTCTGTATATATATATATATATATATATATATATATATATATATATATATATATATATATATATATATTTATATACATATATGCATACACACGCATACATACATATATATTTGGAATTTACAAAAGAAACGAACAAAAGACGAAGACGGGTGTGTAAACAGCAAACAGGTTTATTAGTTTAACGCTCCGGACTTAGGAAATAGTTAAAGCAAACATGGTACATGGTCCATGTGGGCGTGGATTCAACATAAACTCACCATGCTTGAAGGACAGCATATGGTCAAAAAGATTTCCAAGGAGGTTCCTACAAGAAACTCAGACAGGTGCTGATGGGTATCCATCATACAGACGCAGAAAACCAGAAGACGGAGGTTTCACAGCAACTATCGGACAGCACGATATTGATAATAGATGGATTGTTCCATACTGCCCACTCCTATCAAAGACTTTCAATGCCCACATCAACGTTGATTTTGCAACTCCGTTAAATCCATCAAGTACGTTTGCAAATATGTAAACAAGGGTTCTGACGCTGTAATGTTTGGACTTCAACAAGAATACTGCCAGGATTAGGTGACGCATTATCAGGTGGGACGGTACATAAGTAGCAACGAGGCTTTCTGGTGCATCTTTGGCTTTCCAATTCATCAACGACACCCCGCCATTCAACAGCTTGCAGTGCACCTGGAAAATGGTCAAAGAGTGTACTTCACTGATGCTAATGCTTCTCTGTTGGCAGAGGAACCAAGGGATAGCACACTCACTGCATTCTTCAAGCTTTGTCAAGTGGATCCATTCGCTCAAACTTGCTGTATCCACAGATTCCATCGTACTACACTTGAAATGGAAAAAAATGGGCCCCACGGAAAGCAGGTCAAAATGTTCGTGGATACCCTATCATTAAGTTTCACACTTGCCTTGGGCGAGTATACACAGTGCATCCCACTGAACAAGAGTGCTTCTACCTTCGTCTACTACTGCGTGAGGTCAGAGGGCCAACGTCTTTCCAGGCCCTAAAAACCGTTCATGGACATGTCTGCACAACATACAGAGAAGCCTGCTATCGACAAGGTCTGTTAGAAGATGGTGCACAATGGGATGCAACTTTAGGAGAGGCTGCTTTATCACAATCACCTAAAAGTCTCAGGGCACTATTTGCAGTATTACTACAGGCATGCGAACTGTGTGATCCGGCTACTCTATGGCTCAAATATAGAGACAACCTGATTGAAGACTTTCAGCGCCAAGCTCAACTGCTCTATCATGACATGGAGGGTATCAGCAATGAAATCTATAATAAAACACTCATTGACATTGAAGACAGAATTGCTAAACTGGGTGGAAATGAATTGTCGACGTATGGCCTGCCACAAGCATTCAGGTCAGGGTCAAATAGCCTTCCCACTGCTGTCATTCGTGAAACAACCTACGACACTCAAGCGCTTTCAAAGTTACATTGTTGAAAATGAGTCTAAATTACTTTCGGACCAGCTGCAGGCCTACAGAATTATTCTTAACAGTGTACGCCAACGCGAGGGACGAATCTTCTTCCTCGATGCTCCTGGAGGGACAGGAAAAACATTTATTACAAAGCTTCTCCTTGCAGAAGTTAGGCAGCATCAGGACATTGCAGTAGTTGTAGCCTCCTCTGGCATTGCAGCTACTTTGTTACCCGGTGGCAGGACAGCACGCTCAACTTTTAAACTCCCTCCCAATTTCACAGCATCCGAAATGCCTTCATGCAACATCAACAAAAGCTCAGATCAGGGACAAGTACTTAAAATGTGTCATCTAATTGTCTGGGATGAGTGCACTATGGCTCACAAGGGAGCTTTGGAAGCATTAGATAGAGCCCTGAAAGACATCGAGACTGTCAGGCTCCAATGGGAGGTGTAACGCTTCTGTTGTCAGGTGATTTCAGGCAAACTCTTCCTGTCATTCTGAAAGGCACTAGAGCAAATGAAGTCCAAGCATGCCTGAAGTCCTATACCCTGTGGCATCATGTTACAATCCTCAGTCTCACCACTAACATGAGAGCTCAGCTACACGGCGACAAAATGTTCACAAAGTTTGCACAGGACATTTTGACATTTGGTGAAGGCAAGATGCCTCTCGATGCTGCAGGACAAATGGAAGTGTGATCATTTTCCTCTGTTGTTAATTCTATAGATGACCTCAAAAACAAAGTCTTTCCCAACTTCATACAAAACTACCAAAATCACAATTGGCTGTGTGAAAGAGCAATATTAGTTCCAAAAAACGTCGCTGTTAACAAAATTAATCAACAGCTAATGCATTCTCTTCCCGCCACTATACACACTTACAAGTCTGTTGATACAATTCCAGATATAAATGAAGTTCTGAACTATCCTTCTGAATTTCTCAATTCACTGGAGCCTCCTGGACTACCCCCACACATATTAGCACTTAAAGTTGGAACTCCTGTAATGCTACTCCGCAATCTGGAACCACCAAGACTTTGCAATGGAACACGACTGGTGATAAAGAAAATGATGTCACACGTTATCGAGGCGATCATTCTTTCTAGATGTGGAAAATGTGATGACGTCTTTATTCCAAGAATTCCTCTTACTCCATCAGGAGCAGAAATTCCATTTACATTCAGAAGACTGCAATTCCCCCTTCGTGTCAGCTTTGCCATGTCCATTAACAAATCTCAGGGTCAAACCCTCTCTGTAGCTGGTCTTCTCTTGCAAGAGCCCTGCTTCTCACATGGGCAACTGTATGTTGGCTGCTCAAGAGTAGGAACCAAAAGAAACCTTTTTGTATATGCTCCACAAGGATAAACAAGGAACATTGTTTACAACGAGGTGTTATAATCTCAACAGCCAGGAGGTATATACGTGATCCCCTTTTTTTAACAAACTTCATGTACTTTCATGTATTTATATTAATATACATATATATATATGTGTGTGTATGTGTGAGTGTGTGTGTGTATCCATATATATATAACAGAAAAGTCTAATTCTTCAATTGAATGTAACCGGGCAACGCCGGGTATCTCTGCTAGGCGATTTTTTTTTCCTCTGTCTTCCCTTCTCTGGATCTTTCCTTCTCCTATGTTTCCGACGAAGAGCTCCGCTCGAAACGTTAAACCCTCTTTCTTTCCTTCTTTCCTGAGCGTCCAATAATACTATAATTGTTCCACGTCCTCGCGTTGTTGAGTCTTTTTGTGCTTTCTTGTTTGGATTAACTATATATATATATAGCATGTTTACTTCGTAAAAACCAGTCGCGTTTTTTTCCCCTCCGTTCCTTCACCTCGGGATCTTTCTTTCTCTTATGTTTCCGACGAAGAGCTCCGCTCGAAACGTCATACCCTCCTTCTTCCATTTTTCCTGAGCGCCTAATAATAATACTTTAATTGTTCCACCTCCTTGTGTTGTTGTTTTTTCTGTTTTCCCGTTTGGATTAACCTTATATGTATATATATCTATATATATAAAACTGTAGTTGTGTGAGTGTCTGTCCCCTTCGATTTAGATTCCTAACTACTCCCACATTTTGCGGTGCAGTTTAACCAAATTCGGGTATCTTATAGTCGTGATTCATATCAAGCCTGTCTGGGTATTAGTGCGCGTCTACGATGAATCTACGATTTTAAAAATAATTTAACATCATTTTTTATTCCATTTTAATGCATATTTTTTCGTGTGTCGATGGCGGCGGAGTTGGCGTCCACGCTCACGCCTGCACCTGTGCTGCTTCTCCCCCTTCTTCCCTCCCTCGTGAAGCTGTGGGGAAGGGAGTGTAAGGAAATCAACGTCGTAATGCGTTGTGAAGGAGACCAGCGTTCTTTTAGAACAACGACTTCATGGCTTGAAGTCGCCAAAACAGAAATCGCTAAAAAAGCTGAAACAGATCCACAAAAACGGCAAAAACCGTCACACAGGGCAG
>NC_043006.1:31128153-31133153 GCF_006345805.1 Octopus sinensis | reverse complement strand
TATTAAACATTATTTACACCCTCCCCACCAAACTTCAGGCTTTGTTACTGTGGTAGATAGGTTATTACAAGCGACAGCAATTATATCGTTAATGAACAAAGGGAAAAGTGTTGGAATCGAAAACCTGAGGGTTTATCAAAGTTGCCAGGATCTGAACACTGGTCTTGGCAATACATGCTGCAACGGTATGGTGACAGGGATCTTCCAGTCTAAGAGATGAGAGAGTCAAATGAAGCCCGTGTGCGAGTCATTTAGTTAGAATGTTGTCTTCTTCTTCTTCTTCTTCTTCTTCTTCTTCTTCTTCTTCTTCTTCTTCTTCTTCTTCTTCTTCTTCTCTTTCTTCTTCTTCTTCTTCTTCTTCTTCTCTTCTTCGTCTTCTTCTTCTTCTTCTCTTCTTCTTCTTCTTCTTCTTCTTCTTCTTCTTCTTTTCTTCTTCTTCTTCTTCTTCCAATCAGGACTCACGCCATTAGCCACAACGAATAATCTCTAATTCGAGCCCACTCTAAGCTACTAACAATGCGTGCGGCAACTTAAAGATCTACCTACCACACGCGATAGACTGGTGGTTGCACGGGCGCGAAAGCTACGTTGTGTCATCCTCATTCCGTAAACGGTGGCTTTTAACGGGTGGAGAGCTGAACCATCCTGGGGTACAGAAGGTTCGCAATCTAGACTAGGGTCTGAAAGTTTACCACACCAAAATGGGTTACACCATGGTTCCTCTACTTTGTGGCAGAAGTAGGAAGGAAGAGTGAGAGAAAGTTGTGGTGAAAGGGTACAGCGGGGTTCACCACCAACCCCCGCCGGAGCCTCGAGGAGCTTAGGTGTCTTTTGCTCAATAAACACTCACTCTCGGTCTGAGAATCGAAACCGCGTTTTTACGACCGCGAGTCCGCTGCCCTAACCACTGGGCCATTGCGCCTCCACAGATGTTGTTGTTCGCATAGGGGGCTGGAATGCTTGACTGATGTCACAGGCGACAACATTATTTCAGCTAAGTTGAGAGGAAAAAGAAAACATTGAATAATGAATATGCATGAGCACCAAGTGTAATACGTCATACAAGAGGAGAAGGAAGAGGCTCTTAAAAGTATTTCCACTTTCTTTAACATGTTTGAAATGACAGCGAAATATCGATTCTTGACTAAAGTTCACCCAACGGAAAGATGGAATGACACTGTCACGAGTTTTCAAAGAAAGGATCTTTTCGGTTTGAACGGCAGTTTTCCTAGCAGTGTCATATGAAATTGTCACCCATAATTATGACCCTAGTATCGATCTATTGCATTTCAATCTCTGTTAGGGTTTGGGTTAGTTTGGGTTAGGGGTGGGGGGAAGGGTATCTTTTTTTCTTCACAAATGTAAATAAACCCAATCTGTTTCTTAAACGAGGGACATATTCATACGGCACAGAATGTTTTTTAACTCAATGAACGTATCTGATTGGTTGAAATTGCAAAAATTGAAGAAAAAAAACACAAATATCTTACAAACTATAGAATTTTCTCAATAAAGCCAAGAGAAAAAGATGTTTTATAAACACATTCTACCAGTATACGAAGTTTAAAATTTTTTAGTTACCTAGAAATTATTGTTAAAAACTGCCGTTCAAACCGAAAAGATCCGAAAGAAATAGAAACATGAAGAGAGAAAAAGATTGAAGTGTTTTGATGACAAAAAAAAACTGTGACATATCGCGTTGAATCAAAAGGTTTGCAATATATGATTAACTTTTTTGCTTTATTCATCAAATTGCAACAAAACGGGGCTAGCATTCGAAGTGGAGGCAACCGCAGATGGTAGAAGCCATCTTTCTACCATTTCTTTGATCCCACACTGATACCAGTTCTCCCTCACTGAAAGCTTCCACTTCAACATCGTGTTACATCTCTTTGCTTTTCGCATACTCTCTTTACTCTTTTACTTGTTTCAGTCATTTGACTGCGGCCATGGCTGGGAGCACCGCCTTTAGTCGAGCAAATCGACCCCGGGACTTATTCTTTGTAAGCCCTTAGTACTTATTCTACGGTCTCTTTTGCCGAACCGTAAGTGACGGGGACCGTAAAAAACACCAGCATCGGTTGTCAAGCAATGCTAGGGGGACAAACACAGACACACAACACACCACACACATACATATATATATATATATATATATATATTATATATATATATATATATATATATATATATACATATATACGACAGGCTTCTTTCAGTTTCCGTCTACCAAATCCACTCACAAGGCATTGGTCGGCCCGGGGCTATAGCAGCAGACACTTGCCCAAGATGCCACGCAGTGGGACTGAACCCGGAACCATGTGGCTGGTTAGCGAGCTACTTACCACACAGCCACTCCTGTGCCATGTTCGTTATATTCTAATTTCTATATCTATTATCTAAGAACACAAACAGGGTTTAAAATTCGTTACAGCTCTTTCGGTGGAATTTTATTAATGCATGCACAGATTGTATCATAGCTTAAATCCCATCTTCATGTAAACTTTGAAGCAAGAATAGACAGGTGAGGTAAATGATGAAAAACACAAGGACACATTTGATAAGTGGTATTTTGAGGCGGGGAGCTGGCAGAATCGTTAGCACACCGGCGAAATGCTTAGCGGTATTTCGTCCGCCGCTACGTTCTGAGTTCAAATTCCGCCGAGGTCGACTTTGCCTTTCATCCTTTCGGGGTCGATTAAATAAGTACCAGTTACGCACTGGGGGGTCGATGTAATCGACTTAATCACTTTGTCTGTCCATGTTTGTTCCCTCTATGTTTAGCCCCCTTGTGGGCAATAAAGAAATATATATTTCTAATTTCTCTATAAATTCGAATATTTTCTAAAATACCACTTATCCAATATGCCCTTGTGTTTCTCATCATTTACCTCACCTGTCTATTCTTGCTCCAAATTTTACCTGAAAATGGTGGATTTATGCTATGATACAATTTGTGCATGCATTAATAAAATTCTACCGAAAGAGCTGTAACGAATTTTAAACCCTGTTTTTGTTCTTTGATAATATAGATATGCATGTGTGTTGTGTGTGTGTGTGTGTGTGTGTGTGTGTGTGTGTGTGTGTATGTGTGTGTGTGTGTGTGTGTGTGTGTGTATGAAAGTTTATTTATCTCTGTTGTCTAAATACCTATGGGCATATATATTCCCATTCAAATGTCTTATATATACCTTTAATAGTTTCTTCGTTCAATTAGACAAGATAAAACTTGATAATTTAAACTGCACTAAGCTACTCGTTTATCAGCATTTTTGATAGACTTGGCCAAAAGATTTTTTTAGTCTATTATTATCATTATATCTGAGAAATCTTTATAAGCTACTTCGTTGTACGATGTGTTAATCTAAACACCTAGCTAGCTAGTTACATGTTTATACGTCTATCTACATCTATATAAGATTCTATCCTCTCTCTCTCTCTCTCTCTCTCTCTCTCTCTCTCTCTCTCTCTCTCTCTCTCTCTCTCTCTTTCTCTCTCACTCTATCTATCTATCTTCCCCCTCTCTGTCTCTGTATATCTGTGTGTATGCACGCCTTATCTCACTACTCCACCTCCACTCGTGTCACCCCCTTCCTCTCTGTTTAAGTGGTTCTTCAGTCGAGACCCAATCCAGCGTGTGATGTGTCAACCTTCGACAGGGGACGCCGCCATTAATTGTAGTCTTTGATACGCGGACATTTCTACATAATACGACCTCATTCAGCTGGAGTTGCACTGGAAAATGCTTGGTAGAGAAGGGTAGATTGAGAGAGAGAAACAGACAGAGACAGACAGACAGACATACAGAGAGAGCAAGGGATTGAAAAGGAGAAAGAAGAAAAGGAAAGAGGGGAATAACATAACTCACACACAGGTGAATGTTGTGCATGTGTGGTCGTGTGTATATGTGTGTGTGTATAGTGTGTGTGTATATAAATATATATATAGATAGATAGATAGATAGATAGATAGATAATAGATAGATAGTAGATAGATAGATAGCGTAGATAGATATATTGCGTTGTTGCGCCTATATCAATACAAATATTAAAACAGTAAAAAGTTCGCTGATAAACACAAAGGATTTCGGGTCGACTAACGGTGTGACATTACATAAATACCATCATCATAGCCTTGGATCGAACCATGCTTTATGAGTGAAATTCGGTAGTGCAAACTTAGCGGAAGCCCGCAGAATTGGTTTATTTATACCGACAATTCAAATGCAGGAGACGACAGTCATGGGATGTGTGAGTTTGAATCCGTTTGAAGATCATGGTGAGGTCTAAACACATATAGGAATACTCAACAACATATATGCTAATTAACGAGGCAGGACCTGAATGGCTTCAACAACTGACACTCAGCGTCGGAATCTACGAAAATCCTCTTGGGACCATTTTTTCCTTTTCTGTCTACCTATATATGTCTATCTGTGTCTGTTATAGATATCTGAACACGCATACATGTATACACACACACACACGCACGCACACACACACCACACACACACACACACACACCACACACACACACACACACACACAAAACACACCACACACACATTATATATATATATATTAACTTACAACAAATAACAGCAGATGGATATTGGTCATTCACTACAGCTGTTTCAAACGAGTTGTTTTTTTATGATGATAAAGTTATTAGATCACGCGAAAAAAAAAAAACCGTTTTCATCAAGTGAATATACACGAATTTATTAAAGTGAATATATACAAGAATCAACATTATGTGCGCTTTAGTATCATGAAGCAAGCCTTTATGGTTCCTGGTGACTCAGCCAAAGATGATTCGCTCACACTTGTTAGTAGTTTATACAGCAAAATATATGAGGGTGACGGGAGCAGGGAGGGAGGTGAGGAGCAGTTGTAGTGGGAGGAAGAATACAGAAACAGGAGATGTGGCATATAAAAAACAGAGACGGTGAAAAAGAACAACAGGGTGTATTAGTTTGACGATCAGAGAAAATGGAAGAA
>NC_043006.1:31115086-31128053 GCF_006345805.1 Octopus sinensis | reverse complement strand
AAAGTTTCTTGCGGTTTTTAAATTTTTTTTTTAATTCATATTTATTGCACATTATATTTTCACTCGCCCTCATTTCTTTCAATGCTTATACGCACACACACATACATACACACATACATACATACATACATACATACATACATACATACATACATACATACATACATACATACATACATACATACATACGTGTGTATGTATGTATATATATATATATGGGATTGCTCCAGCATGATCCAAGCCATGTGGCTGAAACGTATAAGAGAATAATAGAACGTACATATTTCCTCTTTTCCGTGTTTCTCCGTCGTTCCTTTGCGCTACATTTTGCTATTTTATACATACATACAGACTTACATATTTGTCTATCAGTGTATCTACCTATCTATCATTCTATTTATCGATTTATCTATCTGTTTACTCATGTATCTATCTAATCTATCCATCTATATGCATCTAATCTAATCCATCTATCTATCTTTCTATCTATCTACCAATCTATCCCTCTCTCTCTCTATGTATGTATCTATATGTCTGTCTACCTATCTATCTATTTATCTATCTACTTGTATCAATATAGATGTTTCTCTTCTGTTTTTAATCATTTAAAGGAACTGGTCTCTGACAAAGAGACAAAGCCTCGATATTAGAATGTAGATAGCAAAAGCGATGTCATATTTTAAACCTGAGAAAAGTCTCGCATATTTCTACTGTTCCGCTTACAAATTGTATTTGTAATGTGCGAATCAGTTTGGTTGAGTTCTTTTTCTGAAAGCCCTAGCTTATCCAGACTGGTTGACAGGCATTTCCTCACAAAACCAAATGCTCCAATTATCATTGGTATAAACAAAAATTTGTAATCTGGGGAAAGATGCGAGAGGTTTCGAAGCAGCTGTTCCATAGTTATCTTCTTCTTTCTCTTTGCTTTTCAGAGATATTCACATCAGCAACACAGCTCACCTCTATGAAAGTACATACTTTTTCTTGTCTGTCCCAAACAACAATATCCGGTTTATTATGCTAACACTTGACATGTTTTGATGGGAATATTCCACCAGTATTCCTTGTACTGACATTCGTGTGTGTATTCAATAACAGGGGGATTCTCTATATTTATTCCAAGGGAGTCTTTTTTTTTTCTGAACGACATTGTATATTGTTTTTGCGACAACGTCGTATCGCATAGGTTGGTAGTACCTTGATGACATTTTGAAGCATCTACTGATCACATGTGTGATATCTTCCACGAAAATGTGACATAATCTACACTTCCAGTTGTATCTTGGAACCCAAAGAGCTTCACTGTCTCTTGTTGATTATGCATTTTGTAGCAATCTCCTGTTCTTCGATTTCAAATGCATAGTCTTCGAAGTATGATGTGATGTAGCGGTCACGAGTCCAAGAGATGCTTCGCTTCATGTCAATGTTCCTATCTTCAAGTTTTCGGGAAACTTACCCATGCATGGCCTTTTTTTTCTAAAAAATAGTTTTTGGTATGATGAGCATTTCACCTCCAGGTCATTAGAAGTTGGAAGTCATCGAGAAGAAAGCGCTCATTATCAACATGTAGAATATTGTTTTCTTCACTTTTCACCACTTTTTACTGCCATTGTTTAGCAAGTACTGTCTGAGAGAGAGAGAGAGAGAGAGAGAGAGAGAGAGAGAGACTATGCGACATTCGAAGGCTGTCTGCACTGATCTCCAGCCCCTACCTCCATTATCTCTTCTTAGGAATCACTATTTTTGCGGAGATTTCCAGCTGATGTTAGAATCTTGCGGGTTTTCATGTCTATGGAGTGGATTTCTCCTACAGATCAGTCAAGTATCCCAAATATTGGAATCAGCCCTGTTGCTGCAAATGTATTATAGGATATGGTCTTGTTGTAAGAGAAGAGTTCAGTCTACCATATATTTCTAAGTCCAGTATAATATTCCTTGGTCACTTTACGTTCGCTCACAGTACCTTGGTCCGATATTTTCATCAATGCCAAGGTACTTATAGCATTCTTTGTGTGGGACAGGAGAGATAGTGGGACCACTGATGCCTAGGTTTTGTGTCTAGGGGACTGATTTTCCCCGTTCAACAATCAAATAAGAACATTCCTTCTGACCAAATTCCATTCCTGTATCAGCTGAAAATATGATTAATTCCAGCTGGGGGTTTTTTTTTTGTATGTATGTATGTATGTATGTATGTATGTATGTATGTATGTATGGCCTCTTCCTCTTTTTAATTAAGAATAAATTTTGACCGGTCACCTCCTTGGTAGCAAGGTTGTGAAGGAAAGAGCCTTGTTTTGTTCATCACCCTTTGAATCGTAACGTCTTGCAAATTATTATAGTCGTAAACGTCGTGATCCTTTGTAGTGCATGAATTAAGAATTTGCGTTCTCTCCCCCAAGAACCCAAGTTCAGCCATACTTTGCTCCAGACTGGTCGGTATATATATATATATATGTATTCATGTGTACAAGTATACTTTATTTAAAAATTCTTTCAATCACGCGCGAGAGCCCAAATCCAAACAACTCCAGGCAGATTTGCATTCAACGGAATGCAGAGCATGAAATGGAAATAAACGATGCAGTAACAATCGCAAAGCATATGTGATATATGCATGTATATACATACACACACACACACACATTTAGATATATATATATATATATATTATATATATATATATTATATATATATATATATATATATATATATATATATATATATATAAATACTACATATATATACATATATAGATATATATATATATACATATATATATATATATGTATATAAATATATATTATACCATATATATATAAACTGTGCGGTGTGCGTATATATATTATATATATAATATATCACACATATCGTCGACCCTTTCTAAGGGTTTGTAAGGGGGCTGGCTACTTTTAGATTTGCTTATTATCCATACTTCATTTTATTCTAGTAAATACATAGGTATTATGTGTTTTATATATATATATATATATATATATATATATATATATATATATGGAATAATACAAACAAGAGAAATAATATTAAGATTATAAACCTGGAAAAGTTCAGGACAACTTATTACATCTAGTAAAGTACAAAGAAGAACATTTTTACTTAAAATATTGCAGCTAAGGATAAAATTTCAAATAAAATATTTAGATTTAGAAAATATTAGCTTTTATTTAAAAACTAAAAATTTTATTACAAGTTATTCTATTTATTATTACTTGTTACTTCTTTTAAAAATTAAAAATAACTCAAAATATTTTTTGCACTTTAAAAGAATTCATTTTTTTAAATCATTAATTAAAAATTTTAAATAGGTTATAAAAAAATAATACATAATTAGTACAATAAATAGAATAATACAAAAACTAGTTATATATTACATAAAATCTTCCTATAACAACAAATTCACATTAATATTTGCTTGATTTATTGCCAAGTCTTCACATTTTTTAGTCTTGACCCAATGCCTATTTTTTACATAATGAATTTGCCTACCATATATACTATTCTACTTTACGTAAAACTTTAGCTATATTGGTACTTCTGACTCAGTTTTTATGTATTCTAGTGTGTCAATATTGTAACAAAATGATGGTACCTTTCTTAATTATAATGTCACTTGGTAAATTAAAATCAAATAATTTTTGATATTCAAGTTTTATCCTTAGCTGCAATTTTTTAAGTAAAAAATTTCTTGTTCTGCTTTTTACCAGATGTAATAAGTTGTCCTAAACTTTTCCAAGTGTAATAACTTGTCCTGTAATTTTCCAGGTTTATAATCTTAAGAATATTGTTTCTCTTGCTCGCATTTTTCAATGTAATCCATGTTTTTGCCAGGCTATACTATTATGCTAATTAATAATGTGCCAATTAATAATTTAAAATTTTAACTTATTGAAAATTACGTCAATGATGATGGTGACATCCATTAAGAGTCTCTTTATAGAACTATATCCATGAAAAAAGTATAGAACTATATTATCACCCTCAAATTTCAGAAACCAAATCTCATAACATTTTTCTTTAAAAACTTCTTTCTCGTCTCAGATATTACGAGACTGTCTTTACGTGATATAATTGCGTTAATTAATACAGGATGATGTAATTCAACTAATTGCAAATTAGCGGTGCCGTTGATAATTTCTCCTTACGTTTATGATGCCGGTGACATATATTAAAAGTCTCCTTATAGAGATGTGAGTAAGTTGCGGCCTTATGAATATTATTCAACTACTGCTGTAGTTGCATGATAAACCACAAAAAGCCAGAAGGTATGAGTGAAACCACTTGACACCCTTAGGATTACGGCCGTTTTGAAGCCTTCTTATCTCTTATACCTCCGGACATTTTATGGTTTGTATATTCCTCATAAAGTAATTTCATCGATCAGATCTTCTGTATTTGAGCTGCATGACTGCTCTGCATTATACTCCTCTTTATTGGATCACTATGTGGTCTGGTAGCCGGTTTCACAAGAGGAGCTTTACGTGATAGCCACGCAATTCTCTGAATCCATATCTTATACTACAAATTGTGTGTGTGTGTGTGTGGTGATCATGGTATCGACCAGACCATCGCCTGTTGTTACACATCGCTGGTCACAATGCGCTTAACATTGTTTTAGCTTTCGAATGACTCCACCCCGCAGGCTAGGCGGGTAGGCCAACATTCCCTTTAATCAGAAGACTATTCCATCGCAGAGTTGCCCGTTTACAGTTGAACGAACTGGAACAACGTGAAATGAAGTGTTTCGCTCAAGAACACAATGTGTCACCCGATCTGGGAATCGGAACCCACGATCTAGCGATTGTGCGTACAACATCCTAACCACTGCACTATGCACCTTCAATGTTTGATGATACAAACAGGAAAATATGAATCAGCAAGAAGTTTAAAGAACGAAACCTGTTGAAGGCTCCCTCAGCTCCCTGAGAACTGACCCCTACTCTGGAAAGGAAATGAGTACTTCCAGGATTGCTAAGTCTAAGGAAATACTTGAAAGGAAGTTCCACCAATTTCAAGTTCCTCCAATGCATCAGTCTGTATCGGATTCAGTTAAATGCATTAAGAATACTCAAAAGTGGAGGGGGTGAGTGGAACAGATTACTTACTTGTACTTGTACTTGTGGCGACATTCCCCCTGGGCGTGTTGAGTCAGCTTCTTCCTTGGAAGAAGTTTCGTGGGAATATGTGGATTTCACAAGCGGTCCCCAACAATCCCGCATGTAGAGACATCCTGTTTGCCGCAGATTGTCCACAGACGCAGGGACAGAACGACCAAGGAGCCACCGGTTGCCGAAACACACACTCCGAGGATTTTCACCAGAGCCCCGTCTGCCGGGTTGTGGCCCTAATACCACTCGGTGTCAGACCAATCCGCCTTGGGTGGCCCTACCAGGAACCGAAGTTCCCGACGGCATAGCTCTGACACTACCCGTTTCCAGCGTCCACACCACGGTGAGGAGGGGATGGACTTTGGGGACGCTGACACCACCCGTGGACAAGATTGATAAAGATTAATAAAAAAAAAGTCCAATGCTCCAACGACGAGTGGATCATGGTTAAATGGAACGGAACTAAAGATTTATAATGACATTGCTGATCAGTGTACAGCTATCGAGCTAGTCATTCCCTTATTCGAACTGACATGAGGAGCGTTCGATCTCAAATCACTTCTCCGTAAACCGCAAAATAAATCACCAATTTCCAGTTCGCATGATACTTTTCAGTGATTTTAATTAATTATTTTCTATAATCATTTTAGTTATTAGTTTAATTACGGTGTGTAATATAAATAACATTATAATGTGAAACGTGATATCATATATATACGTGTGTGTGTGTGTGTGTGTGTGTGTGTATACGTTTGTATATGTGTATCTGTACATGTATATATACATACAGATATTACATATAATTTACATATATACACGTATAGGTGCGTGTGTGTGTGTGTGTCTGTGGTGGTAGTAGTAGTGGTGGTAGTAGTAGTGGTGGTAGTAGCAGCAGCAACAGCAGTAGTAGTAGTAGTAGTAGTAGTAGAGTAGTAGTAGTAGTAGTAGTTGTAGTAGTAGTAGTAGTAGTAGATATGTAGGGTATGTATAAAGGCACACATATTTGTGTGCATAACCATGGGTTTCTATAAATATATGCCTCTATAATTATATATATATGTACTGTGTGTATATACATACATACATTACATACATACATACGTGCATACATACATACATACATACATACATACATACATACATACATACATACATATTCATACAAACTATGTATGCGTGTCTGAGTATGAATGTATAGCATATATGTCGTATGTACGTACGTACGTACGTATGTATGTATGTATGTATGTATGTATGTATGTATGTATGTATGTATGTATGTATGAGGATGTGTGTGTGTGTGTGTGTAGCATATGCGGATGTGGGTCACTTGGTTCGTTCAATAAGCCCGCCAACGAAGGTGGTGAGCTGGCAGAATCGTTAGCACGCCGGGCAAAATGCCTAGCGATGTTTCGTCCGTCTTTATGTCCTGAGTTCAAATTCCGCCGAGGTCGACTTTTCCTTTCATCCTTTCGGGAGTTGATGAATTAAGTACCAGTTGCGTACTGGAGTCGATCTAATCGACTGGCCCCCTCCCCCAAAATTTCGAACCTTGTGCCTAGAGAAGAAAAGAAAGAATAAGCTCTCCAACGAGAAACCCCGACTAGACGTAACTTTCTAAACCCAGTTGTTCCTCTATATCCCAATAAGGGCCCAAAAAGTCAATAAAACTGGCTCTTCGTTTTCCTGACCGATACAATTCATCCCAATCGATAGTTTTTCACTAGTTTGGAAATATTTATTTCTTCGTTTTTTTTATATTCATTTATTCTCTTATTTAATGACTGTAGCCATGGCGAGACACCATATTGACGGGTTTAGTCGTTCACATTGATCGCACAACTTATTTTAAGGCAAGTGCTTATTTAGTCAGGGTCTTGCTAAGCTACATAGACGTAAGCAAACCAACACCGGTTGTCAAGTGAGAAAAAACACAAACAAATTGCGTACGTGCGCCGTGCTTCAGCAGAGTTTCATAAGTTATTGAAAAGCTCAAGTAGGGAGAATAACACATCTTCTATACAAAAGTACGACACGACATAGTTTCAATCACAAGCGACATCGTTGACCAATTCTCGAATCCTATTTGGAAAAATTTAGATATGTTCTTTTGTAGAGACTCTTTTGAAAGCCACTTCCCTTTCATCCGTGTCATCGAATCGTTGTCTTTCAAGACCATCCTTTATTAGATAGAAGAGTGGGGGTGCTTACAGAGAACGAGATCCGAAATGTACAGAAACCCAAATTGCTGATTACCTAATTTGTTGTCAAAGATGTTTGAACCGTTTTCCGATTCTTGTTCGTTTTATTTTTTTTCCTTCTAATGCCCTCTTGAAGTTTTTAGAGTGTATTAAAGGAATACTCGTTGTTCACGATATAGCCAAGTTCCTGAAAATTAAGGAGAATGACGTCCTTGTCAACTCCAAGAAAATAGTCCCCATGGCTTTCTTTACCGGTCGCTCTTGAAATTCTTAGGCTCTGGAGAAGAGATGTGGTACCATTCCATGGATAAATCCTTCATTTCCAGGTCATAATGAAACGCCCACGTTTCATCTCCAGTCGCTGATCGGAACAAAAAACAACTTCAAAAGCGTCCAACAGATCAAAGTAGGTTTCAACCCATCTCTTTAAATCGGGTGTCAAGAGTCGAAATACCCACTTTGCATACACTTTCCGTACCCAAAGACTTCCACCATTTTCTGTAATGGATTGTACCCAGAGTCCAGTTGTGCAAGAAGCTCTCACTACTGTGACTTGTCTCTCTACGCGAATCGGTTGGTCCACTCGCCGGTGATTCCTATCAATCCTCACAATTGATGATCTACTATTTGGACTGTCCTCAAAGAGGGCTTCTACTTCTTTAAACTTCTTCATTTATGAACAAAGCTCATCTCAATGTTGATGTTTCTGTGAATGTCGTACCCCTGCATCTCTCCTTCGTCTACAACTCAATGACAGTACATTACCGTTGTTTGGAACCCATTATTTATCTGCAATTAAAAAGAACAGAAAGAAAAAAACAGTAGAAGAGTTAGTCTACAAACATGGCCGATTTCGACGACTTCAGTCTCAGTTCATAAAATAACTTGCATTATTTTTTTGTATTAATTTCAGTACACCCCTCGTATGGGAGGAGGGCCTGCATATGAGTATATACGTGTTGTGTGTGTGTGTGTGTGTGTGTGTGTTTGAATGCATGTATGATGTATATATGCTGTCATGTATGCATGTTTGCAAATAAGCTGTATCTTTGAACGTGTGTGTGTGCCTGTATAAGCGTACAGATACATATACATACAAATACAGATATACTCACACACACATAGACACATGCGCAAGCACACTGACACACACACCACACCATAAACACACACACACACACACACATATGTTATGTCATGTTTTGTATTAAAAAATAATCTACAGATGTGGTCCACTTTGTTGATCAAAAGTTTTCTGTTCTTCTCCATTTTCCTTATATATATATATATATAATATATATATATAAATGCAATAAAGATTCAAGTTAATTTAAATGAATTGACTTGAATATGGTACCTAACTTAGATGCACCAAAAAAACTATACTGTTTTAACAATACAGTAATGTGGGTTGATTATAAGCGAGAAAGAAGCAAACAGAGATGGATAGGTTTTTAGTACAATCGTTTCATACAAGGACAGCTTTATTAAAAGTTGCAAAAATTACAGCATATAAACGTGTCCCGTACTCATCAGCTAAAATACATGTGAGTTCTCTAGACATCCTAGTGTTGAGGCTATACTCATGAAGTAATGTAGATAATTAAGTAACATAAACAGATTTCCAAAGTTCATTAAAGTTCTTAAAGATGATGTACAGTCTTATCACAGAATTTTAAAATTCTGTGATAAGACTGTACATCATCTTAAAGAACTTTAATGAACTTTGGAAATCTGTTTATGTTACTTAATTATCTAATTACTTCATGAGTATAGCCTCAACCACTAGGATGTCTAGAGAACTCACATGTTTTTAGCTGATGAGTACGGGACACGTTTATATGCTGTAATTTTTGCAACTTTTAATAAAGCCTGTCCTTGTATGAAACGATTGTACTAAAAACCTATCCATTCTTGTTGCTTCTTTCTCGCGTATATATATATATTATATATATATAATATATATATATAGTATATATATATATATAATAGATAGAATAGATATATATAGATATAGATATAGATATATATCATATATATATACATATATCTACTATTATACATATATAGCTATATACATATTTACATATATATATATCTTTATATATATATATATATATATATATATACAACACGCACATGCATACATATACATACTACATGTATGCATACGAACATGTGTTTATACTTCGGTAGATACATACATACACATACATGCATAAATACATACATACACATACGTACGTACGTACATATAACAGGTGTCTCGTAAGTAAGATTGCTTTCAGATCTTTCCTATAACAGAGTAAACCGTGTGTGTGTGTGTGTGTGTGTTGTGTTTGTGTGTGTATGTGTGTGTGCGCGCGCGCATGTCTGTGTGTGTCCGTGCGTGCGTGTGTATGTATAATCATATTTAAATACATATGAAAATGTCAGTGAGTCTGTATACACTTGCGTCTGCATTGAGGCCCTCAAACTTCCCCACCTCTTTCTTATTTACACACACACACACACACACACACATACACTCACACACAACTCTCAGTCCACTCATACACGCGCACACATTCAGTTCACCACCGACCACTTGTTTGTGTGGAAGTCACGGTGTGGCTCCTGTGGCTGCTGGATTTTGAAGCAAGCCAGTCCACAAATTGTTTGGGTAATCTGAGATGCGTGAGCCGGGTATTAGCGGCCTCGAGTACGGGTACACAGACTTTCGAAGACCTTTCTTTAATGTGGGTACAACTGATTCAAATAGTCTTTGTTCCACCAAGATACACAATACTCGACTTAGTTTTATGATTATTGTTGTTGTTGTTGTTGTTGATGTTTCATTTCATTAGGGCAAATGTAGTTGTATGCACATGTGTGTCTGAGTGTGTATGGATGTGTGTATGTGTGTGTGTATATATAAATTTAATGTGCATGTGTATATATATATATATATATATATATATATATATTATATATATATATATACACACACACACACACACATATACATATTCATGAAAACTATACCACTCTAATGTGTATGCATACATACACATTGCATACACACAAATGCACAGCATGTTTACATGTACAGACACATCGATATATACACACTCGTATATGTGTATATATACAAATAAGTGCATATGCGTATACATGTCCATATACATACATACATACATACATACATAAAAAATAAATACATACATAAATAAATAAATACATACATACATAAATAAATAAATATATATATATACATATATATATAAATTTATGGCGCAGGAGTGGCCGTGTGGTAAGTAGCTTGCTAACCAACCACATGGTTCCGGGTTCAGTCCCACTGCGTGGCACCTTGGGCAAGTGTCTTCTGCTATAGCCCCGGGCCGACCAATGCCTTGTGAGTGGATTTGGTAGGCGGAAACTGAAAGAAGCCTGTCGTATATATGTATATATATATGTGTGTGTGTGTGTTTGTGTGTCTGTGTTTGTCCCCCTAGCATTGCTTGACAACCGATGCTGGTGTGTTTACGTCCCCGTCACTTAGCGGTTCGGCAAAAAGAGACCGATAGAATAAGTACTGGGCTTACAAAGAATAAGTCCCGGGGTCGATTTGCTCGACTAAAGGCGGTGCTCCAGCATGGCCGCAGTCAAATGACTGAAACAAGTAAAAGAGTAAAGAGTAAAGAGTATACATACATAAATAAATAATAATAAATATATATATATATATAATATATATATTATATATATTATATATATATATAAATATAGATATATACATATATATACAACACAACACACATACATACTATATATATATATATATATATATATATATATAATATATATATATGAAAACATGAAAATAAGCAGAGTTCTTCACACCTCTAACTTACAAAAGAAAAAGACTACCATCAATTACATTGACATTACTGACGAGATAAAAAAGACTGACCTCGTTCCTAAAACAAAATGACTTGCTTAGAGACACGCAACATGGTTTCCGTCCTGTAAGGAATTGCTTAACACAGCTACTACAGCACTTCAACAGGATACTAAAACAACAGCTCAATCATTCAAATGTGGATGAGATATATCTAGACTTTGCCAAGGCCATTCAAATGTGGATGAGATATATCTAGACTTTGCCAAGGCCTTTGACAAAGTCGATCATGGGATGATATGTCAGATATTGCGTGACTTTGGTTTCATTTGGAGAGTGACTGTATGATTTCCTGAAGGGCAGTAGTCAGGCTGTCACAGCAAATAGTGCTCTCTCCGAATTGACACCAAGCCTCAGGAAGCAGAGCTGGGACCACTACTGTTTGTGGTTGCTATCTCGGACATGACCTCAGCCATAGAGTCAGCCACACACACCAGCTACACCGACGATACAAAAGTATCGCTGGCGGTCAAGGATCCTACTGACATCCTAAGACTGCAGAATGACCTGAACGCAATATGTAAATGGGCTGATGAGAATAATATGAAGTTCAATGGCGCAAAATTTCAAGCACTCCACTATCAGCCCACAAACAAACTGCAACTGAGGTACACGGGACCAGCAGGCAATATAATCCCAGAGTTAAAGTCAGTGCGTGACCTGTGAATCCACATGAGCAACGATGCAACTTTCCATGTGCACATTGCTCAGATGGCAACTCTACACATGCGGGTGGCAGGTTGGATCCTTAGATCCTTCAAGACCAGGAACAGAGACACAATGCTATGGAGAACCCTTGTTATCAGTCGTCTGGACGACTGCTCCCAACTGTGGTCCCCACAGAGTGTAAAACTAGAAGCGATCCAACGCCACTTCACAAAGAAGATAGACTCAGTAAAACACATGGGCTACTGGGAGAGAATGAGGGAACTGGGGCTCTACTCTCTGAAGAGAAGACGTGAGAGATATTGAGTGCTATACATGTGGGAAATAATGGAGGGTCTGGCTCCAAATTTCGGAATCGAAATCTACAACAATCCCCGAACTGGACGGCACTGCACAACACCAAAGGTCTCATCTTCTCCATTGAGGATACGAGCCCAATATTGTAATAGCTTGGGATTCAAAGGACCACAACTTTTTAATGCCCTACAACAGAACATCAGGGATCTGCAAGGTGTAGACATGGAAGTCTTCAAACAACGTCTAGACAGTTTTTTATCTGCAATTCCGGATGAACAGACATCGCGGCAGAAAGCACAAAGAAAAGCTGCAAAGTCCAACCCGTTACTTCACCAGAAGCAATACTGGAAAAATCCCCGGATGCAGTAAAGGCGGTGCACCAGCATGGCCTTGGCCTCTGGCTGAAATCCGTAAAAGATAAAAGATAAAGCTATACAAACTTACTGTTAACAAAAGTCGGGATACATGGCGTTCAGTTACTCAATAAATGCAGTAAAGATAGACAGACAGACTGACAGACAGACAGACAGACAGATATACTTATGTTTAGATTTATTTATATATACATACCTATTTCTCTCTCTCCCTATTTTTCACACTCTCTATTTCTAGCTCCCTTCTCTCTCTCTCTCTCTCTCTCTCTCTCTCTCTCACACACACACACACACACACACACACACTCTCTCTCTCTCTCTCTCTCTCTCTCACCTTACAAACAAGTGAAAATAATTTCCTTT
>NC_043006.1:31040086-31110086 GCF_006345805.1 Octopus sinensis | reverse complement strand
AGAGGCAAATTTGAGTTCTTTGAAATTATTATTTTATTTCTTTTGGATTACCCAACTCAGTGCCTCGTCACTTCTTTCTATATTATTTAAACTAAAGCTAAGGCGGCGAGCTGGCAGAATCGTTCGGACGCCGGGCGAAATGCTTTGCGGTATTTCGTCTGCCATTACGTTCTGAGTTCAAATTCCACCGAGGTCGACTTTGCCTTTCATCCTTTCGGGGTCGATTAAATAAGTACCAGTTACACACTGGATCGATATAATCGACTTAATCCGTTTGTCTGTCCTTGCTTGTCCCCTCTGTGTTTAGCCCCTTGTGGGTAGTAAAGAAATAGGTATTTCGTCTGCCGCTACGTTCTGAGTTCAAATTCCGCCGAGGTCGACTTTGCCTTTCATCCATTCGGTGTCGATAAATTAAGTACCAGTTACGCACTGGGGTCGATATAATCGACTTAATCCGTTTGTCTGTCCTTGCTTGTCCCCTCTGTGTTTAGCCCCTTGTGGACAGTAAAGAAAAAGAAATAGGTATTTCGTCTGCCGTTACGTTCTGAGTTCAAATTCCGCCAAGGTCGACTTTGCCTTTCATCCTTTCGGGGTCGATTAAATAGTACCAGTTACGCACTGGGATCAACGTAATCAACTTAATCCCCCTCCCCCAAGCTGCCCTTGTGGAAAAAATTTGAAATCCCTATCATGGCTGTGTGGTTAAGAAGCCCGCTTTGGGACCACGTAGTTTCGGGTTCAGTCCCACTGCGCGGCACCTTGGGCAAATGTCTTTTACTATAGCCCCGGGCTGACCAATGGCGTTTTGAATGAAATTGGTAGATGGAAACTGTCTGAAAACCTGTCCGTGTGTGTGTGCTTGTGTGGTGGGTTGCATGTGTGTGGGTGCATGTGTAGGTGCGTATGTGTTTGTTCGGACACACTTTTACCTTTGTGTTTGTTCATCCACCACTTGACAACTAGTGTTGGTTTGCTTACGTCCTCGTAACTAATCGGTTCGGCAAAAGAGACTGACCCAGTAAGTACCCAGCTTAAAAGCAGCGGGAAAGTTCGTTTGTTCGACTAAACCTTTCAATGCTGTGCCCCAGCGTGGCCGCAGTTCGATGACTGAAGCAAATCAAAAATATAGATAACCCTTAGAAAGACAGAGAAAGAAACTCTTGTGGTCGCAGAATTTCCGTTCAGTTTATCTTGAATCCTTTTGGAAAATAAAGAATAAAACATTTGAATCGATAAAGAAAAATATGTCTGGCCAGGTTAGTTTTATCCCACAAATATATCGCGCGTCCGCGACGCCCCGAGTCGTCGAAGGTTCGGTGCAGCGGTAGCGCACTCGTGCGTCGTCCGTCACGGCCACCGACTCTTCTGCCGAACTTAGGTGGGCGCCGGCAACGTCAACTCAGCTATGACCATCCCGTCCAGTACGAGAGGAACCGCGGGATCAGAGCAACGGTTTGCGCGCTCGCTCGATAGAGCGGTGGTGCCAGGCTGCCTCTGAGCAATAACGGTTGAACGCCTCTAAGCCGGAACCATAGCCGGATCCGAGATTTTTTCACAAAAGCGTCTTAACCTCGAGATACATGCATTAGTTCGGCGCGCGCCATCCGTCCGTCGCGCCCGTGCGGCAAACGGCGACGTCACCGGCAGAATTTCCACTCTGGCTTCGGCACCGTCCCGCTTAAATATGTTTGAAGATGTCGAGACGAAAAGGATCGCTTGCATACGACTCGACTTGACGTTGGGAGTGACGTATATATTGTGGAAGTAGCTTAACGTCATCAACAATGTTTTCGAAATACCATCGTCCCAAAGAGAGGACAATAAGCGACTTCCGTTGTGTGCATTCATATACACAGACACACACAAGGGAGAGAGAGAAAAGGAGAGAGGGAGAGAATGAGTGAGAGAAAACTTAAAACATATTGAAATATTTGTTTATATCGGAATGAGACGATCGGACGTAGCTGGTTGGCTGCTGACGATTTGGCACGGTTAGACTGGACAGTCTGAATTGGCGATACGCACGCGCGTGCGCTCAGAAATATAGACAAAGAGATAGAGAGAATACGAAAGAGATGGGGAGAGAGACAGACATTACATCTATAAACAACATAACTTGATGCTCAAACATATAATTAGAGAGAGAGGGGGAGAAGGAAAGAGCTAGAGAATCATTGTAATGAGAGAAACGTTAAAACGACTAATGTCAAACAAGTCAGCGTCGAATCAATATGACACCAGATAAGCAACGCCTAAATGGTTGTGTCAAAACGCTTCATACCCATGTGTATAATAACAGTAGAACTCTGCTAATTTATTACGATTCTAAGACAAATATGTAAAGTGAACACTACATTTCTTTGTCCTTTCCTCTTCGATTTACTAACATGTGATGTCAACAACTATTATATGTTATATTATATACTAGCAGTATCGCCCGGCGTTGCTCAGGTTTGTAAGGGAAATAACTATAAAGCATTTTTAGAGAGTTATAGCCAAAAAAATAGCAAAAAATGGAAAAAAAAATGATGGTAAATTTTTTTGAGAGTTAAAAAAGGTGGAGTTGCGTCCCCTAGACGGTCTGTGGTTTGGGTTTCTGATTCTCGACCCCATGTCGAATTTATCGTTTTTTTCAGAACTGGGGGAACTTTTCAAAATTTTCGCTTGCGTTAGTTTGGAATTATGACATTGGGGTATGTGTGTGTCAAGTTTCATCAGAATCGGTTGAAAGCCGTGGTCAGAGTGAGGGTACGAGAAAACAGACACACAGAAAACGCACAGACAAACTGCCGTTTATATAGAGAGAGATATATGAGTAACTGTCTTAAATCTAACGGCGGCTGACGAGGTGAATAGTCAGTGAAACATCTACATGCCCCACCAAGTAAATCTCTCTATATATAAACGGCAGTTTGTCTGTCTGTGTGTCTGTGAGTCTATCAGGTTGTACCCTCACCCTGACCACGGCTTTCAACCGATTCTGATGAAACTTGACACACACATAGCCCAATGTCATAATTCAAAACTAACGCAGCGAAAATTTTGAAAAGTTCCCCCAGTTCTGAAAAAAATCGATAAATTCGACATGGGGTCGAGAATCTAAGCTTTTTATATTCAACACATTTTCTGTCGGGAGACAGCTAGGAACATCGTATACATAGAAGTATTCAAGTGAAGAGAAGACATTGCAACCTACACATGCGCCTTCGTTACCTGGAGGGAAAGAACTAGATTGGGATTAGTCGTTGCCTACTAGGGGCTCTTACATACCCGGGCAACGCCAGGCTATGCTGCTAGTTGTGACATATATTCCATATTTTCTTTACGGATTGTGGTTCATATCCATTTGATGTCACGCTTGTTTAATTCACTTAGACCTTGCTACCTGTAAGTTGTTGTGCACTTTCGGTAATCAAATATTTCGCTTGAATTAACTATGACTCTACTATTTGTATTCATGTTTGTCTATCTGCTGTGTATTTCAACTTTTTATATTCCCCTACAGAGTATTCTCAAAGCATTCCTCAATATTTTCTTCAGTTAAGCAAAATGACTGATCCGTTCCTTTTTTTTCTTTCCTAATCGATTGATACTCAGCCATTTATAACATCAATAGCTGCTATGTATTGTATAGTTAAGCTGCAGTTGTCTTTTGTTCAACGGCAGCTGGTAAAGTGAATAATCATCGAAACATCGAAATGCCTGCGAAGAAACCTGTAGCAAATATTCCATATTTTTTTATGTGGTGAATAGAAGTGTCATTCTTCACGTTTGTGACATAAAATCAATGCACCGACTTCCGATTGAGTCGTTGAACACTTTCGCTGATTATCATGCTTACACGAACTAAATTCATCTGCGTTTATCTACTAAAGTATATATGTGTGTATATGTGTATGTACATATGACTTAATGCGTCATACGTACATCCATACATACATACATGCATACATACATACATACATACATACATACATACATACATACATACATACATACATATAGACATACATTTCTCAAGATTGGTATTTAGGCAGTGTGTTACATATCCCAGGGCCCCAATAATTACAGGTATAAACCTGAACTTGTAACCTGGATAGAGTAACTGCAGATTTCTCAACAGTTCAGCGCAAGTATTTTCTTTTCCACTGATCTTCAGCTTTATGTTAACATCCGCCGAGCAACTAATTTCCACAACTATCCCAAATCATTATGTCAGGTCTGTTGTTCTTACATTTTATTGACGTCTTCACTGGGATATTCCACCAGTATTCCTTTTTATTATGAGTGGCTATGGCTTCTACCATATCGTGGGTTCTTACTTCTTTGTCCATACATAAAGCAAAGCATACAAATCTGCACATATGCATACATACATACATGCATACATTCATACATACATACATACATACATACATACATACATACATACATACATACATACATACATACAAAAATACCCTGTTGTTGATGTTGAAATTCCGATAAAGGAGCCTTGGATCTAGGTTAGAAACCGGCTCTTTCTCTATTGGCAAGAAATCTTGAAATAAAACTGAATAATGACATACATACATATGTATGTATCTATGTATATGTTTGCATATATGTATGTATATATGTATACATGTTTGTGTATGCATGCATGTATATATATGTATATATATATATATATATATATACATATATATATATATACATATATATATATACATACATATATATATATATATATATATACATGTATGTGTGTGTATAGATATATATGTATGTATATATGTATGCATATATGAATATATGTATGTAAAAATGTGTGTGTGCATGTACATGTGTGTGTGTATGCGCGTGTGTATAAGTGCGCGTGTGTGTGAGTGTGTGTATGTGTGTGTGTGTGTTGTGTGTGTGTGTGTGTGTGTGTGTGTGTGTGTGTGTGTGTGTGTGTGTGTGTATCTTACAGTATGCTGTAAGTAGTACTATTTACAAGATGGCTCTTGTCTTCAGTTCATTGTCCGTCCCATCATTAACAAACTGACTTTCCATGGGACTCGCTCTTTCTTTCTTTCTCTTTTTCGTTCTCTCTTTCTGTCTTTCTTCTATGCTGTCCGATAAGAAGCGGGAATGTTAGCATATGTTAATGTATCATCATAGATATTATACTCGTAGATGTAGGGGTGGTGGTAGAGAGGTGACAATGAGTGGAGAAAAGGAGGTGTAAATAGGGGTGAGTGCAGGGTAGGTGAATGTGGGTGAGGCGGTAGTTGATGACTTGATAAACTGTTGTTGTTTTTCTTGTTGTTGTTTAGCCCCAGGTAAATCTTTATCGCGGAGACTTATGCTCAGAGACAGTCCAGCTATCATTATTACCGCTAATTTCACAGGCCTGAGATCCAATACATTCCGGGCACAGGAACCCTAAACCCCATTCCACAATATGACTTTCTTGTGGAACATTTATGGTTTGATTTAAGTGAGATTGAGCAAATGTTTCTAGCAGATCGGACGATCGCAGAGTGACCCCTTTGTTGGCTCGTTACAAAAACCCACCTATTGCATTATAAATATTTTTTTAGAGATATCTACAACTATATTACAGAATGTGTCCTTGTTTTTTTTCTTTAATCATAATGGTGTGATTGGAGGGAGATTTGGCTGCTATTTCTTGAAAGTGTGACAATCACATAAAGACTCTCTCATATCTGATAAGTGTTAAGAAGAATGGATACGTGAAAGTGGCTCCTTAAAGAGCGTGTTTACCTGTTGTTGGGGTGGAAAAAACACTAAAAAGAAAACATTCTTTATGATTGCGTTGTCATTTGGGAGTGCTTGTCAGATAGTGTGATAGTGTGATAGTGTGTGTGTGTGCGTGTGTGTGGTGTGTGTGTGTGTGTGTGTGTGAGTTATTTGTGTTGAAAGATAATGAAACGATTACATAGGCGCACTGATACACATATATACACATCGATTAAAAGGAGATAACCACACACACACACACACACACACACATACGATTCTACTTAAATGTATTTCTGTTTGTGTGTGTGCGCGCGCGCGTGTGTATGTGAAGAGGGGGTGGGTGGGTTGTATAGTGAAGTGTTCACAGCAGGAGAGGTGAAGATGTGTATTGCATTCAGCTACGTCTGTAACACTATGATCCGAGTTCGAATTCTAGTTAAGTCGATTTTCCCCTTCCAACTTTCTGGAATCAATGAATTCATGTCTTGATATCGCTTAATCTGACTATTTCTCTAGCTTCACACAACAGACACACGCCGTATATACGTATATATATATATATATTATGTGTGTGTGTGCGTGTGTATGTATATATATATATATATATATATATATATATATTATATATATATATATATATATGTGTGTGTGTGTGGTGTGTATATATATATGTGTGTGTGTATGTATATATATAGTGTGTGCATATATATATATATATATAACATTATTGGTGAGTTGAAGAAATGGAGCTGAACGCAGATTGAACAAATCGTTTTATTTCATTCTACAACGTGTTTCGAAAGGCACAAATTACCAAAATCCGATTGAATAATGGGACCATATTGTGTCTTTCTCTTCAGGAAGAAAAAAGGAAATCCGTTGGAAACACAAAACAGAACGAGGCGGAGCAAAAAACAATCGAACTGTGCTCCTAATAGCCCATGGCGAAACTGTTTCGCCATGGGCTCTTAGGAGCACAGTTCGATTTGTTTTTTGCTCGCCTCTGTTCTGTTTTTGTGTTTCCACGGATTTCCCTTTTTCTTCCTGAAGAGAAAGACACAATATGGTCCCATTATTCAATCGGATTTTGGTAATTTGTGCCTTTCGAAACACGTGTAGAATGAATAAAACGATTTCTGTTCAATCTGCGTTCAGCTCCATTTCTTCAACTCACCAATATGTTTTAATTTCAATTATCCGCACCAACGCACGGTTGCAACGCCAGATGGTTGTACCTCCCCCGTGCTGTTTACTGCTGTGATTTTGCTACTAAGTATCGGTTAAACTTTTGATTAATCTACTACAAGATTATTCATCTTCTATTTCACATTATATATATATATATATATATCTATATATATATATATATATATATATATATATATATATATATATATATATATACACAAAACATACATATATACATATATATATATGTATGTATCTAAATGGCAATTAAGATTCAGTTGAATTAGGTACTTCAATTGAGGCACCTTGTTAGGTGGGAATAACATGCATATTCAACGATATTAGGTGAATATCAAACTTGGTGCATAAGTACTGGCTATATGATATTCTTTCAGATAATATGACCCACATGAGTGGAGAAATCCGCTCTTGAGCTATTCAGACAGGCCGCTGGTATTTATAGAGTGTTAAACACTTTCTATATGCAAATTAGGGACTCCTTCACAGAGCAACTGCTGCATTTGTTGAGTATATAAACAGTTTGGCTGCTCATTTCTCTGGACACTGTCAGAATGATGTGGACGCCTCTGATGAGGACCCAACAAGGTTCGAAAATCGATTAAGGTTGTTTGTCATTCTTTTCAGCCTGTGGAGAAATGGCTAAAAGTTGCCCTGTTTATAATTATACCATACTGTCTGTAATATTTACAAAGCACAGATTACAGGACAGGTGAACGAGTAACAAAGAAGTATAGGTGTTAATCCATTACAGCCGTTTCCAACGACACCTTTAATTGCAAAAAAACGTCTTCGTCAGATGAATTCATGAACTTCTCTACACAGAAGACAATTTTATTGATTTAACATAGTTACGAATTCAGGGAGCAAAAATATTTACATTGATTCTGCTACTATTCAGTTGACAGAATGAATTTATCAAAATAGTGTATACTGTCAGAACAAAGGAAATTTAGGGGTTATTAGAATTTATAGTAGGGGAAAGAAGTAATTGACTCAAGTAGCCCAGTTATCTATACGTCTAACAATAGAGGAAGGATCGGCTCCAATCGGCTAGAACCTCGCAGTACGAATACACCATTGTACGAGTAATTTGCTGTACGAGACGTGACTCGTGTGAATTTTTGTCTTGAAATACGAGCGGAAATCCGCAGTACGAGCGAGTTTCATACAAGCGACCGCTAGTCGGCGCTGAGCTCGCACACGCTTTCCCAACAAGTGCTGTCTTCGCTCGCTCAGTCCACGTGTTTATCTCGTTGTGGTAGCATCCCTGTTATGTTTTTCCCAGAGCATCCCTGTTGTGTTTTTCCCAGTGTTTTATTCAGATTTGTACGTTTTTCGCTATTATTGTATAGTAATTAGTTGTTAGCCATGGGTCCTAAGAATGTTGGTGCAAAGGATAGTGTTGAGAAGAAGAAAAAGCTGATTAGGATAAAATTGAAGAAAGAAATCATTGATAAACATGAGAGAGGTGTGCGTGTAGTGGACATAGCAGGTCAATACGACCGAAGCACGTCGATGATGTGCACCGTCCTGAAGCAAAAGGAAGAGATCAAGGCTGTTACAACAGCAAAGGGTGTCTCCAGGTTGTCTAAACAACGCACATCTGTCCACAAAAGGATGGAAAAACTGCTTCTGAGAATCAATGAGAAGTAATTCGCAGGGGATACGATTACGAAGACCATCATCTGCGAGAAAGCACGAGCGCTGAATGAAGATCTCTTGAAGCAGAACCCTGGAACATCGATGGAGCAGACATCAGCAGACGCATTTCAGGCCAGTTGCGGCTGGTTTGATAATTTCAAGAAGAGGACTGGTGTTCATAGTGCCGTCAAGTATGGAGAAGCAGCGACTTCTGACACGAAGGCAGCTGAAGATTTTGTGCGTGAATTCCGTCAGCTTATCGCAGCCGAGAGGCACATCGCACAACAGGTATTCAACTGTGATGAACCTGGCTTTTTTTGAAAAACAAAATGCCCAGATAAACCTACATAACTACAGAGGAAAAGAAAATTCCAGGCCACAAGCTTATGAAAGACAGGCTAACTCTTAGTGCCAATGCGAGTGGAAACTTGAAAATTAAGCTGCTTCTTGTCTACCATTCCGAAAACCCACGAGCGTTCAAGTCGCACAAAATCCTGAAGGAGAAGCTGCAGATCATATGGAGGGTCAGCAGGTAATTCTTCTCCGAGTAGGTCAACTTTGTCTTCTGACCAGCAATGAAAAATTATCTCATGAAGAACAATTTCCTCTCAAGGCTTTCCTCATCTTCAACTATGCTCCCTGCTTAACCTCGAAGATGATAGCCAGGACGAATTTAAATTTATAAAACTTCTGAGCCTTTCACGCAGCACTACTCCTATCTTGCAGCCCATGGATCAACTGATGATTTCTAATTTTAAGAAATTGTACACCAAACACCTGTTTCGTCGGTGCTTTGAAGTCACCGAAAATACAAATCTAACCCTTCATGAGTTTTGAAAGGAGTATTACAACATTGTAAACTGCCTGAAAATCCTCAATATGGCATTTACGAAGTGTACAATAATACTATGAATTGAGAAATAGGGTGATGGTCATGGAACAGATACAAACAAGAGGGTGAGAAGGAAAGTATTGTAGATTACATAGACTCCAGTATGTGAGTTAAACATATTCTATCCACCCCGCTCTTCTCGGAAGGATTAAATGTAAGGTCGACACCGGCAGGATTTGAACTCAGAACATAAAGAAACGTAACAAAACATTACAAGATACTCAATCCAGTGTTCCGAAAACATGACTGATATTACAAAATCATTTCAAGTGTATTGATGACCAAACTTCAATAATATACACAAGAGATGGCGGACAGATGGGAGACAGATGGCGGTCAGGTTAAGTAATCGAATATGGTAGCAATAATAAAAGAGAGCGATATAGTTCCCCCCCTATCTACAAATGCCCCCTATACTTACAAATGTCCCTTCTTCCTCACTAAGCGTTATTCCACGTCTCCGAAGTAAGAACGATACGACAGAAACCTATAGACTTTTGTCGGTCCTGATTATTTATATATATATATATATATATATATATATATATATATATATATATATCTATATATATATGTATGTATGTATGTTTGTATGTATGTATTATGTATGTATGAATGAATGAATGAATGTATGTATGTATGTATGTATGTATGTATGTATGTATGTATGTATGTATGTATGTATGTATGTATGAGTGTAGACCGAACGAAACAAAAGTCAGATACGTAAGAAGTGAAAGCGGGGCCCATCAAGTAAAAATAAATAAATGGGGTTTAAAAAAAGACGAAAAAAAAAAGAAATTTTAAAAGAATCAATAAATGTCACTTTTTCGTCGATGTAATCAATCATCTCTAATCTGGTGAAACGGTATCGGTTTCAATCGAATTGTTGATGATGATGTTTATGCTGCTGATGTTGATTCTGTTTAACTCCAGATCAGCCGTGTGTGTGTGTGTGTGTGTGTGTGTGTGTGTGTGTGTGTGTGTGTGTGGTGTGTGTGTGTGTGTGTGTGTGTGCGTGTTGTCCAATGAATCTTCATTTTTCTTAAAGACGGCAGGGCGCTGTTTGAGAGAGTAGTATTACTGCCACTTATCGCAAATATAAACGAACACTTACAGGTGACCTCTGGCTTTTCTCCCATGTTCAATCTTTCCTTGTTCCTCGTTACTGGCATTATATTCGGAGTTCCTTCCTAACAGTGATTAAAGACTTAAGTTGAAATAAAATAAATATATTTACAGTACTCCATTTTTGTAAGTTATTGTCGATCACAATGTGTGTGTCTATGTATGTATGTATGTATGTATGTATGTATGTATGTATGTATGTATGTATGTATGTATGTGTTTATGTGTATGTGTATGTATATTTTCTCGTTGAGTTTTATTTAAGTTCTTTTTAAGGGAGTTCAAGCCGGTCGCTAACAAAGCGACAAGACTTTTTGAGTCAAGAGAGTTCCCGGCGTTTGTAAAGATGTGGTTGGGTTTGTATGTTGGCTGAACTGTCGATGCACACAGCCAAGTGTGTATGAAGAAAGGTTTTCTTGTGTTAAAAGAAATTATTATTTGTAAAACATATTAAGAAACAGAATGATACAAACCTTTTGGAATGAAGGGGAGCCGATGTCCCTATCCTTGTCAAATCGACAACACGCACACACACACACACACACACAACACACACATAAACATACACATACACATATACACATACACACACACATACATCTATATATATATATATATAATATACACACATGTGTGTGTGTGTGTTGTGTGTGTGTGTGTGTGTGTGTGTGTGTGTGTGTGTGTGTGTACGTTTAAGAATATGCCGTACATGTGATAGATGGACGTCAAAAAACTAGAGCGTTTTCACCAACAGAAGTTCCGCTCTGTTATGAACGGAATGACTTTGTGACCGATGCCTCCGTTTTAGATATATCGAAAAGCAGCAGCATTGAGGCCACCATCCTGAAACATCGTCTGAGATGGGGGAGGGGCACATAGCAAGAATGGAAGAGACTTGGCTGCCTCGTCAAATTTTATATGGTGAACTTTCCACCCGAAGAAGACTCCGTGGTTGTCCCCTCCGTTGATACTAGGACCTGCTGAAGCAAAGCCTAAAACTGACTGGAATCGATCCCAAAGCCTGCGACATTGAAGCTCAGGTCAGGCCCGGCTGACATCATTCCATCTCCACTGTGGCAGATCATTTTGAAACTGAACGACAGAGGAAAGAAGAGAAACGACAAGAAAGAAAATGGAGGCTGCAACAACCAAAGCCACCACCACGGATCCCTTGTGAATTTTGAAATAGACTCTTCTATACAAGAATCTGCCTCATTAATCATCAGAGGCATAAACAGGGACAGTTGGGAAGAGGCGGTCACGAAGAAGCCAAGTAAATTATCAGACACATGATAAAACGCCGCCGACGACGACGATTTCTATAAAAGGAACGAGTATAAAGCGGGTACATAAAAGTGTAACTAATTCTTGGCTCTCATTAGTTAACATTAGTCAGGTGATGATCTTCAGTGGCTTTTATTGGTAGAATTGGAAATCATGGGAAGATTGTTAATATGTACTGAATTGTTAAAATTTTCTAGCAGTCAAGAGGAAGTCATTTCGTGGGAACTCAGTAAAATGTTGCCCTCTGTAATGGCTGAAAATTTCACCCCTTCTGTTTAGTGACTGAGTGCTTGCGTTAAGATATATGAAATTTCTCCGATAGACATAAAGTACAACATTTCTTGCCAAAAGATACAGGTGTACAGTGTCTGCTATGCCCCCAAACTATAAGCAAATTTTCGTTCGGTTACCAGAGTAACTTGACAATCATGTATGTTGATTCAATCTATAGATATGAAAGAATTGTGTTGGTCAAATCTGTTCTTAAGCGTGTGCTTTCTGAATCTAATATAGCTTCTGGAGATACTGTCATCTTTAGTGTCAGATACACATAACAAATATCAACATTCCCCCTTAACTTGAACTTTCACCAACATATATTTCTTTACTGCCCACAAGGGGCTAAACATAGAGGGGACAAACTTGGGACTAAGTCGATTACATAGACCCCAGTGCGAAACTGGTACTTTATTTATCGACCCCGAAAGGATGAAAGGCAAAGTCGACCTCGGCGGAATTTGAACTCACAACGTAACGACAGACGAAATATCGCTTAGCATTTCGCCCGGCGCGCTAACGTTTCTGCCAGCTCGCCAACATAGGTCACTAATTCCTATCAGCTGACACCTATTAACCAATGAGGGCCAGGAACTAGTAACAATTCTGACTATTATTTTGTTTTTATTATTCACTCCCAGCGTGAAACTCCGATTAGCTAAGAAATAAATAAGTGATTTTTGGTACACAGACACACACACACACACACACACACACACACACACACCACACACACATACATACATACATACATACATACATACATACAGACAGACAGACAGACAGACAGACAGACAGACAGACAGACAGACATGCATACATACTGATAGTAAGTAAGGTTTGAAAAATCTCGGCGAATGCTATATTTAACATTCCATGCGAAACCTGACTAACAAAGAGCCAAATGAGGAAGTTGGGAATCCGTCAAGATTAAAATCCAGAGGAAGTAAACGTGAGGAGAAACTCCATTCAAGTGACCGATGCATTCGCCGCCGCAAAGTATAATAGCAATCAGACAAAAATAAATGAAGACGACCTTCTTACATAGCTTTTTCAAGGTTCGAGCATTTCGAATGATTCCAGGAAGCATTTTATATTGATATACTGGTCTGTATGTTCTATTGGTTGAGGACTGATTATTTCATCAATTAATTCATTCATTCGTTATGCACAAAGAATGATGTATAGCGATGATATGGTTCGTCTAGCCATTCGAATCGAGCGTAAAACCGAATAAAGTTGTGTGACAACGTCTTCATTTTTTTTTGTCTGATACACACACATGTGCGTGTGTGTGTGTGTGTGTGTGTGCATGTGTGTGTGTGTGTGTGTGCGTGTATGTGTGTGTGTGTGTGTGCGTATTGAAAAAGTTGGAGTCAATAAGAAGGAGTACGGTTGGACATTTATTTGCAATCACTACAGCTGTTTCTAGGTAACGTAGTTCTCCGTAGAATATAACATAACTATATAGAGAGAGAACGAGAGAGAAAGAGAGAGAGAGACATGCATACATGCATAACATTTTGCCACGTGATCATACTTCAATTTAGTTTTTATTGGTCGAACATTTCAACAGAATGTCTACTCTGGTCATGCGCGTCTCTACCTCTTTTTCACGTTGTAGTTTGTGTCGGTGGTCTGCAAATGTAATCACTGACAGCTTCTCCGCAACTATTTGCAACTTCAGATTAAAATCCAGCAATAACATTTAATGTGTGTGTGTGTGTGTGTGGTGTGTGTGTGTGTTGTGTGTGTGTGTGTGTGTGTGTGTGTGTGTGTGTGTGTGTGAAGGCGAGTATTGTCTACGTAGTGATATCCTGTCGTTAATCTTTCTCGTGTTATCAATAAGTGTCCCGCTTAGAAGACATATCGTACTTTGAAATCTTCACTATTGAAAATTCAATTAAATCTCTGCCGATAATTACGTTTCCATTCTAATCACTGGTTTCCTACATGCTTTAATAAGTAATTGTTTGCTACATGTTTTTCTAATGAGTGATTTGGGGGTAGGGTGGTTATCGGACTAATGAGTGATTTTCATTGAATTATGACATTTTACAAACGACTGATTTACGAAATGCCTTACTCATGACTGATATACTACACGTCTTACAAACGATCGATTTATCACATGACTTACCAATTGATTGATCAACTTATTGCTTATCTAACCGAATATTGATCTCTTGTCTGTCGGACTCCAATTTTCTCCAGGGATTTGCATAAATTTTTATGTGGATTAGAAAGAGAAAAGCCGCAGCAAAAGGCTATTTTATCATCACTTACCCAGAGCTGTCTACTCTCTCTCTCTCTCTCTCTCTCTCTCTCTCTCTCTCTCTCTCTCTCTCTCTCTCTCCTCTCTCTCTCTCTCTTTCTCTTTCTCTCTCTCTCGCTTAATTTCTCAGAACACATTGTTCCTGAATATCTGATATCCTCCATATTGGTTTTATACTTGTTGGCTCTCCCTTGTAATATGTTCAATATCTTTTCATCTGCTGAATGTTGTTTAATTGTTGTTCCCTGTAAGGCGACGAGCTGGCAGAAATGTTAGCACGCCGGGCGAAATGCTTAGCGGTATTTCGTCCGTCTGTACATTCTGAGTTCAAATTCCACCGAGGTTGATTTTGCTTTTCATCCTTTCGGGGTCGATAAATTAAGTACCAGTTGCGTACTGTCGTAGATCTAATCGACTGCCTCCACTTTTGGGCCGTGTGCCTTGAGTAGAAAAGAATTATTAGAACGCCGAGCACAGTGCTTAGCGGCACATTTCGTCCGTCTTTACGTTCGGAGTTCAAACGCCGCCCAGGTTGACTTTACCTTTCATCTTTTACCCCAAAATTGCTTGCTTTGTATTAAAATTTGAAACCAATATTTGTCTTATGCTGAATGTTGTTCAATCTCAAACTTGCCATCTTATCTGTTCAATACGTATTCAAAATTATTGAATATTGTCAAATATCTATCCAATATGTGAGGAATATTATTGAATAACTGATTTGTTGTCTCATTTGTGCTCTGTTTGTTAAACATCTTTTAAATATTGAATATGTTTTCATACTGTGCGATGGATTTAGTTTCGTACTTTATGTTCTGAATTGAAATTCCCGCCAAGTTCGACTTTGTATTTCATCAATATGACTTCGATAAAATGAATATCAGTGAAATATTGGGATGGTCGTAATTCTCTAAATTGGAGGCTCTTTACAAAATCATTTATTCAATGGAGATCTGATCGTTCTTTCTAGTCTAGGTACAAGGCTTGAAATTTCGAGGAGAGCTCTCAACTGATACTTATTTTAGCGGTCTCTAAAGAATGAAAGGCAAAGTCGACGTCGGAGGAATTTAAACTCTGAACGTGGACGAAGCGTTTTGGCAGGGGTGCAAACGATTCTGCCAGCTCACCGCCTTCATTGGAGATATGATAATTCATCGAATATCTCTTGTTAAATACCTATTCAGTATTTGATATGCTCTCTGATTTATGAAATATATTTGAATTCAATATTTAATTTGCTGTTGAATAAATATAGTGGTTGTATACTGTCAACTCAACGTGACAGTCCCGTAAGGGAATTACACCACCGCCATTTAGCCCTATGAAACATCGACGTTTCCTGTCGGCTTTGACACATTTTCTGTGTCCTTATATTTGCAAAGGGGAGGCAATCACCCTGTCCCAGGTGGCGGGGGTGATTGCCTCCCCTTTGCAAATATAAGGACACAGAAAATGTGTCAAAGCCGACAGGAAACGTCGATGCTTCCTAGGGCTAAATGGCGGTGGTGTAATTCCCTTACGGGACTATCACGTTGAGTTGACAGTACACAACCACTCTATCGCTCCACCACCGCTCATGTCTCTCTGAGACATTTAGAAATTCAATATTTCTAATTTTGTTGAATAAATATTATCGGTTAAATGTCTGTTGGATATTTCTTAAACATCTGTTATATTGTAACAGGCGTTCCATATCAGTTTGGTTTTTGTTTGGCCTTTTTTGCTTGAATATGATTTAATACACATTTGCTAAGTAATATTTACAGCCACTTTAACATGGCTGTCAGTTTTAACATGGCTCTCACTACAACTACGGCGTTGATCTCTTAAGGAGATTTTAGAATTGGCATTTTTTGCTTGTTACACATTTGTTAAATATCTATTAATTATATGTAGGCGTAGGAGTGGCTGTGTGGTAAGTAGCTTGCTTACGAACCACATGGTTCCGGGTTCAGTCTCACTGCGTGACACCTCTTCTACTATAGTCTCGGGCCGACCAAAGCCTTGTGAGTGGATTTGGTAGACGGAAACTGAAAGAAGCCTGTCATATATATGTGTGTATGTTTGTGTGTCTGTGTTTGTCCCCCCAACATCGCTTGACAACCGATGCTGGTGTGTTTACGTCCCCGTAACTTAGCGGTTCGGCAAAAGAGACCGATAGAATAAGTACTAGGCTTACAAAGAATAAGTCCTGGGGGTCGATTTGCTCGACTAAAAAGGTGGTGCTCCAGCATGGCCACAGTCAAATGACTGAAACAAGTAAAAGAGTAAAGAGTAAGAGTATGTACAGGTGGCGCTCGAAGCAGTGGTGCAAAATAAGCAAACTTTATACCAGTGTAAATACGTTTGGAACATCTTTGACCCGTTAAGAGGCATTTTCATTGAGTTTTCCATGGAGGAAATGCCTCGAATTAAGCGAAAGGTGTTAAAAACACCAAGGTCAGTTCAAAGCGCCCCCTATGGGCTGGTAGATGCATTTCTTGCAGCTGGCGTACGCCATCAGTCTTCCAGTTAGTTCGGAGGTAACCCGCTTTAGTATCTAATACAGAAAACAGCTTAAAACTCGAAATGCATCTACTAGTTCATAGGGGCCGTTCTAAACTGACTTTGGCGTTTTTAACACATTTCGCCTAATGCGAGAATTTTTCTCTGTGGCAAACCACAATTAAAATCCTTCTTAACAGTTCAAATATGACCCAAACATATTTGAATCAATCTAAAAGTTTGTTTATTGATTATTCGTTAATAATTAAATATGTTAAATGCGTTGGCAATTTGATTTGTTGGGTTGATTTGCAAGATATTTTTTTGTTAATATATTCCAAGAGTTAAAGCGGCGAGCAGGCAGAATCGTTTTCGCTAAGCATTTTATTTTTCAGTTTTTACGTTCTGAGTTCAAATTCCGCCGGGGTCGACTTTGAAGTTTGAGAATTACACTGATCAATCCTGATCTAACAAACCTATAATCAAAGGCATTCCAGCCATGACCAACCCATTTTTTAAAGATATTGTGTACTCCAGACAATATTATCCAGTGTGTATTTTTCCTCCCTAAAATAGTCGTATGTGATTTGGCCGAGATTTGACTGCTATCTCTAGCAGGCCGAGTCACTACTTTAGCTCATATTCCTGGTGTTGTATTGCATTGAAGCAATTATCGCCAAACACTTCAAATAAGTTTCGAAACTATTTTCAATTATCTCAAACATTGATCGTTATGTGAGAAGATCTCTCGGCCCCTCATACTCACAGAAAATACAACAGGGCCGCGACTAAGCCTTGCTTTCTTGTCTCTAATCAAATCATTTCGCATTATATGCGTCCTAAAACTTGTGGTTTCTCTGCTCGATTTAGACACAAGCTAAACCAGCTCCAGCTCAAGGCTTCACAACGAACCACCAAGTTTTCTGTAGTTTAGACACTCATCAAGTCTAAATGCCGCATTGATGATAGACGTTACAAGATCACAAGGGTGGGGCTTCTGTGTGATTGCTTGATTCGGAGAGCCCCTTCGGTCACGACACAGACCATGGGATTGCACCTAGAAAGTTACCCTCCTAGACACAAGTCCGGCGAGGTTGTTTATGGAAGACCAGCAGTCGCCCATGCATACCAGCCTCCCCTCTCCACGTCACCGATGTTATCCAAGGGAAAGACAAAGGTCGATACAGCTTGGCACCAGTGACGTCGCAACTCATTTCTACAGCTGAGTGAACTGGAGCAACGTGAAATAAAGTGCCTTGCTCAAGAACACAACACGCAGCCCGGTCTGGGATTCGAGCTCACAACCTCACGATCGTAAGCTCGACTCTCTAACCACTGAGCCATGCTTGATTACATATGGAATATCAGCTAAATATCCCTCAAAATACGCCTTACAGTCTTTTAAAAAAAAAAAGATTATCGGAAAAGGAGAGATTTGTTAACGGAAATATTGGGACATTTCTGGAAAACAAAATGGATGGGATGGTCACGGCTTGATTGCCTTTGGTCGTCGATATGCTGGTATTAGAGCTAGGTTTAAATAATAATTGATCAGAAATTCGAGAAGGAAGAGGAAAATACTCTCAAATCGCATTCTTCTGATTTAAAAAAAAAAAGGGAGAGAGATGGACACGGGATAATCTAGTCCGAGATTCTGGTCAAAAGGACGGGACGGTCATTGTTGGCATGTGTTTGAGCATATATCCACTCGATTAGGACTGACCTGGGATTAAACAACAAGAACAACGACAGAGATAGAAAAAAAGCAACAACAACAACAACAACAACAACGGCATTAACAACATAAATATGAATGTTACAAGTGACATCGAGTTATTTTGGTATTGAACAGCAACAACAACAACAACAACAATAACAATAACAACGACGACGACGTCGACAACAACAACAACAACGATAATAGTAAGAATAGTTTCAGCAATGGAAGTCACAACAACAATAACGTCATCACCATCAACAACATCAATAACAATGACAGTATCATCGTCGTCATTATCATCATCATCATCATCATCATCATCGTCGTCGTCGTCGTCGTCGTCGTCAACAACAACAGCAACAAACATAGCAGCAGTAGCAGTAGCAGCAGTAGCAATCGTTTAGTGTTATGGTGAAAGGAAGAGAAACCTTCTGCTTGGTTCCCATATATCAACTGATAAGTAAGTATGTAAGAGGAAGGGCGGACATTCATTGAAGTTACCGCTACTGTGTTAAATAGTTAAGTTATTGGAGGTGTTGAGTACCATTATGAAGGAGTACCAAGTGGTGAGTACCAACACAGTGAAAAGAATAACAAGGAGATATGAGAAGGTGCTCGTCATCTGGAGTGGTATGGCGTGCGGTGTGCCATAGCGGAGGACTTGAAGTGACGCGTGCCATCAGCAGATAGATGATAAAATAGGCACTAAATATACTTGAGGTAGAAAGCCAAGAAAATTTAATTTGTTAATTAATCAAAATAAAGCCTTGTGTTGGCCAAATATAGAAGAGTAGAATGGCGTGTTTGATTGAATGAGGAAGCAGTTTGTGTGTGTCGTTCCGAAAGAAGAATGTTTTTTTACACGAAAAGTATAAGACATAGTGTGAAGAAGAGAAGGAGAAACGGTTTAATCTGTTCGTATAGGTAGATTTACTATGAGGTAAAATCTGTTGACCTCAAAATCTGCTGACCGTGTACCAAAATTTGAAAGGTGCCGAAAAGAAATTAGCCTTGAGCAGAGGTGAAGAATGCTTATACATCACCTGTTTAATAACTTATCGCCTGGCACTTGTACCTTGCCCTAGTCCACGTTTGGCTAGGCTGGAGCAATTACTTTTCCACTTACCGTAGAAAGGACGAGTTCTACTGGTTAGATATGGTCCGTCTGTTTTCCAGCGCCCTCTGGATGGCGGGTTTGGCATGCCATGATTGCTAATGCGTAGACATGTGCTGGAGCTACACCACTTTTAGATTTTCCTAGACGGTGAGCCGGCGTGGTCAATTCATCTCTTCGACGGAGCTGCAATCCTGGGGCAAGAAAAGACCAAGATTAGCTGACAGACACCTGGAATATCGTCAGGCACTCACTGCACTCTGCCGGTCGATGGAAGTTCTATGGTAACAATATATAGAAATCTAATGGTGGGTAAGAGCGGTGATGACTCTTAGCGTTGATGAGGATGAACAATCTGGTATTTCGGAAGACTTCCGAGCCTGGTGCTGCCATGAAAAACTTCCAGAAATTCCTGGTTTCGCAATGCTACCGAGAAGCACTGCCAGTTCGAGATAATCTCTCTGCATGCACCTTGTGCAAGTGTTCGACTATTGCACTTTGGGTAAAGTGTCTGCTACTAAAGCTTTGTGAGTGGATTTGGTAGATGGAAACTGTAAGAAGCCCGTCTGATATATATATTGAAATAGTAACGTAAACGAATGTTGGTATTATTTGGGAATAGTCGATAAACAACAAAGTGAGAAAAAGTCTTGCAAACCCGCTCAGAAAGTTCCCAGTTGTGTGATTTCCTGAGGGTGCCAACGTGGATTGTATATACATACAGTTTTTGTAAGACCAGCGGAGATGGGTAGCATAAGGTGTCCTCAGTTTCGAGTAGTAAACATATCACAAAGTTTGAGATTTTGATGGTCAACTAAGATAAGACATATTGACAGGGACGCCGGAGACAAAATCGTTATTCTCAGAATTAGTGAGTTAATGAGATGGTAACTAATAGGGGACGACCCCCAAAAACTTGTAAAGAATTATCAAAGGTGAGTTTTCAGAATACGGATAAGCGATACAATTTAGTAAAAAGATAGCGATAGCAATGGAGTTGGAAGCTAATTAACAAATTAAGAACGGTGGCTACAAAAGACAAGGCGACCAACTTGTTGGCTAGAAAATGGTGTTAGACCATTTCTCTGACGAGGAATATGATGATTACGTTATCCAAGGTAAAACACGAGGGTCTCGTTGCGTTCATTGGACCCGGGTGAAAGCGGAACCATATGGCACCAAAAGCCACAATGGCAGAGTTGTTTTCGTGGTTTTTTCAACGGTTTCATTCTTTGGAAGAAGCGATAAATGAAAGACAATGAACATCAACGCCGATGGTTTTACAAAGACTCTCATCGGAATTGCAGGAAGAATCCAATCGTGACAGCTGTGATAAGAATTTTACATACCTGTTTGTACACACGCACAGGTGTGTGTGTGTGTGTGTGTGTCTGTAATTTGATGACCGTTTGATTGGACCCATGGCCTCTTAAAACGAATCCATCTCTTCAGGCTTTGGTTACCTAAGCCTGATAGTGGACTGGAAACTTTCCCAAGTGTATGAATCGGAGAGAAGGTGCAGAGGAAGAATGCAAAAAGGACATCATGGATAATTCCAAGTATAGAACAACTCTACAGAATGCTCAGTTAAAGAACTTTCACTAAGACACTCGCAAATAAGTTAGTGTTCATCGTTAATACTGCTGAGGTATATTTTCCCCGTCATATTTAAACAGGACACCCTTTCGTTGTTGTTGTTGTTGTTGTTGTTGTTGTTGTTGTTATTTAACCCCAGGGTAGCACTGACCCCAATGATAGATGATCAAGCTTACTTCAGTTATGACTACTCCTTCTGCTTTATATACTTACTACTAGAGTCATTTGAAGGACACTGACTGCTATTTCTAGCCAACTGAATGACCATTTACACTGTCACTACCGTCCTTCCCCGCCCGCCTCCGTTGATATCTAAAAACAACTGATTCGGTCATCGTATCTTGTGTGGAAAAATAGTCATCGCTGAACAAACAATGGTAACAAAATAAAATGGATTTTAATTTCTTTTTTTCTTTTCACACATACACACATATTCATACATACATACATACATACATACATACATACATACATACATACACACACACACACACACATACATACATACATACATACATACATACATACATACATACATACATACATACATACATACATACATACATACATTCGTACATACATACACATACATACACACATACATAATGCAACTATATGCATGAGAATACATACATGAAGCAAAACATACAAATCTGCGAACATACATATATACATACACATACATACATGCATGCATGCATACATACATACATACATACATACATACATACATACATACATACATACATACATACATTCATACGTACATACATACATGCATACATTCATACATACATACATACATACATACATACATACACACATACATACATACATACATACATACATACATACATACATACATACATACATACATACAAAAATACCCTGTTGTTGATGTTGAAATTCCAATGAAGGAGCCTTGGATATAGGTTAGAAACCGGCTCTTTCTCTATTGGCAAGAAATCTTGAAAAAACAAACTGAACAATGACATACATATACGCACACATACACAAGCACACACATACATATGGGCATGCATGCATGCATACATACATAAATACATACATACATACATACATACATACATACATACATACATACATACATACATACATACATGCACACATACATGCATACATACATACACATACACACACATACATACATACATACATACATACATACATACACTTATATACATACATACATACATACAGACATACATGCGTACATACATACATACATACATACACTTATATACATACATACATACATACATACATGCACACATACATGCATACATACATACACATACACACACATACATACATACATACATACATACATACATACATACATACACTTATATACATACATACATACAGACATACATACATACATACATACATACATACACTTATATACAGACATACATACATACATACATACATACATACATACATACATACATACATACATACATACATACACACACATCTCATATACTATCTCTTCCCTTCTCTCTCTTTCTATCTATCTATCTATCTATCTATGTCTGTATCTTTTCTCCATTACACGTTCTCGCTTTTTCTATACCTTCCCTGTTCATTGCCCCCTTTATGCAAATTAGCGACTCTTAAAGCTACCAAATTGCCTCCAGGGACAGTACTAGGTTCCAGCAATAATTTTCCGAAAACAGTTTTTTACATCCGAACGGCCGAAGTTAGGAAGCATCAACGACAAACATGAAGAGTATATAGAAACCATTAACAAACAGGAATAAAACTATGGAGGTGTATATTTGTAAATATGAAAATATACGGTTTTTAAACATCAGCATGAAGTCATTTTTTGTTATTTTTATCAAACCACTTGGTCATGTCAGCAATTTGACTTGTATTCGTGCCGCACTCAGCAGAGCCAAATAGAAGGGAAGCTACTCTTCATCGCTACGGAAGTTTTTCGTTTTTTCATGTTTAATTGAAATCTAATCCAACAAGAGTTGTCTCCTTTTAGACTTATCCCTTTCCCAACATGCAAAGAGCAGTGCGCGCGCGTTTGCGTGCGTGCGTGTGTGCGTGCGTGCGTGCGTGTGTGCGTGCGTGTGTGTGTGTGTGTCTGTGTGTGTGTGTGTGTGTGTGTGTGTGTCTGTGTTTGAATGTGTCCCGAGGTTGTCTACAGACTATGGAGGGGTCATAACTAGAAACACTAACGAATAAGCTAATTGCCCTTTAAGCACGAAAAGGGAGCGGTAAATCAACAATTTCGTTAGTAATAAATAAGCAAATGAATAAATAAACAAATAAATAAAAGTTCGACTAAAATGGAAATCCCTGAATCGTAAGTCTGCAATCAGCTCAGAAGCGGACCAATGTTGCGAAATGCCTCCTGTGGATGGGCAGGAAGGGGAATCTGGAATGACGGAAACAAAGCAACACACGTGATGAGAAATGGTTTAATGGAGGATGGAATTGGTATTGTGCAAGAGAGAGAGAGAGAGAGAGAGAGAGAGAGAGAGAGAGAGAGAGAGAGAGAGAGAGAGAGCTGATGGTCGGTTATTGGTATATAGGAAACTCACAGCCTACGACGTGAACTTCTTCAAACTCCCCAAAGATGCTGAGATTGGCGTATCGGATTGGTTTGTTGTCACATGTTACAACATTAGAAGCTAAAAGCTAAGAGAATCATAAGACCAAAAATTACAGCCCCGTAGTGTGCTATAAATTATACGCAGGTTGCTTGAATGCGTTCCTCCAGGATCACAAAAAGACATACAATGCGGTGATTGAAGAAAAGGCAGGAGGAAAGAAAGAAGTCTGGGTCTGTGCCGAAGAATTCTTCAACAGCTAAACCGTCCTTAAGGAAGACATTATACCTGTAATTTAAAAGGCAGCGCTTTGTCACACTGATTCTACCTGATATTTCTATTAAGCAATATACGTGTCTGTGAAATGGTTAGGCACTGACTGGTTCAGGAAGAGGCACTTCTTATAATTTGATAACGGTGATCTTAAAAGCTATTCAGTTACAAAGGATTTTAAATTCTTAAGCCTATTGTAAAAGCAACAATGAAGACCAAAGATGAAAAACGCTTAGGTTACTCGAAGACGAGGCAGATTCAAAGTAGTTTCATTCTTAAAGTTTGAGTTCTTCCAAATTATTTTTTCCTTTTTATTTTCTTTTTTTTTTTTTTGGTGGGGGGATAAAAATACGAGGAGTGTAATTGTTGCCGATAATTAGTTGGTATTGGAGGTGTAACAATGAAGATTAATTTTATAACGGTTGAGGTTGATTTGTAAACAATGCGACGGATGTAATCCGTTTCTAAAGATTGATTCTTCGTTGATTGCCGTTATGTAAAGATGAAAGAACAGTGATTGAAGTTGTGAAGAAAATATCTATTTTTACCGTTACATTATACAATACCTTGCCTCGACGGGCAGGTGATGAAATCGTAGAGTATGCAAAGTAAAAAAGTTAATTTCGGCCTGTGTGTTTTTGTAGTAGTAAACCATAGAGAGAGATATGGTAATGTGCAGGGAAGAGAAGTGAGAGAGTGTGGGAAGTTAGGTCTCGTATAGTCGCTTTTTTCCCTCTGGCCGTTTCTCTGCCTGTTTGTGGCCATGATTCTAGTGGTCGGTTCACTAACTGATGTCAGCTCTGTTTCAAATCACGAGTTGTCACCAACTGACTAACTGAGTTGTAACCAAGTGACTAACTGATTTTTGCTTGGGGGTTCTTGTTTTTATAACTATCCAGAAGGATAGACATATCATTGAGAACAATAGATGTAGTTGGTGGTTTTGTTATCTTAATTCTAGCTTTTAGTGAAATAAAAGAGGTTAGAAAGGTCAAGTGGTGAAGACATTATTTCGGCCTAGCTAAGTCAATCTGGCAAATGTAAAACTGCTGTCACAGAAAAACTATTGCTCCACCGTGAGAAAAGTTCTGTTGAACTGTGACTTGAAATTTGGCTATGGTGGATCGAATCCACTTCATGCCTGCAAGATCCACTACAGATGGTTAAATCTAGCCATGCCTAAACATTACCGCTTCTGAATAACAAATTTTCCACTCTAAGACGAATGAATAGTTTCTTCTGTGGATAACAAAACCAGGAGAGATTAAATAGATTCACCTTATTCTCAGTTGAAGAAAAATGTATATGCAATTGAAACAAAGAAATTCATCCCATATTGACATCGTAAAATAATTTATTTCTCAAAGACACAAACTAGATCTGACGTCCAAATAAATAAACTATATAAAGTTATATGTTGTTAGTATTTTTACATTTATATTTGTATGCGTTTGTGCGCGTACAATGTGTGTGTGCGTGCGTGTGTGTGTGTGTGTGTGCGTGTGTGTTTGTGTGTGTGTGTGTGTGTGTGTGTGTGTGTGTGTGTGTGTGTGTGTGTGTGTGTGTGTGTGTGTGTTGTATGTGTGTGTGTGTTTATATCTATGTATATCTATGTACCATTTTACCTTACGGTTAATAGTTTATTAGAAATTCTGTGTATTTTTTTTTAATTTACATCAGTTTAAATATGCTTGGGACATATTCGACTTGTACAAAAATCGTTTTCATTGATAATTTGCGTAGAGAACACTTCTCGCTTTAAACAATAATTGTTGAAAAACACCAACAGTCATTTCAAGGTAGTCATTTCACCGTTCTCTTGGCAGAACGGTGAATGCATTTCTGGTTCATTGACAATCATCAGCACCGTGTAATACAAGAAAGACAACCCGGAAGTGATTTCAGAAACATTTGTTTCTTCATGGTAAATTAGCATCAAATCATGAACTACTCATGCGTGACGCCGTCCCGATTAAACTGGTTTTAATTGATCTAAATGTTTGTTTGTTTACAACACTGCTTTCGGGCGCTCATCACAATGTTGCGTTTAGCCGGGGCCGACATTGCGTGTGACCACCTCACGTTGGACATCCCAGCTTTTATTCAGACGCTGTACATTTAAGACTACATTATCTATCGTCCTTTCTTTTTTTAAGACGGCAGGATGTGATATCAGGGCAATTTAGTTTCAAGTAGGTCTAGAGATTTTGTTAATTCGATGTTTCCTTGGTTTCATTTACAGGTTAATGAATAAATTTTATTTCCATACAAATCACGGGTTATTAACGGATTATTACAATCAGGCCTATTACAGTCTACCACGTTTAAGGTGATTAAGAGAGAATAATTACTTCTCAACTGATATTGTAAGCGTATGGAGAAAACAAAATATGATAAGCCTTAATGAATCTCAAACTAAACTAAGTTGAAAATTGCAAATTTTAATCGCTTGAAAATGGCGATATGCAGGAGTTGAGATGGGAGTCTGGTCTTGATAGCTATAGACATATTTCTGCCTCGTTAGACCTCTTCGGTGACAAATATTTGGCTGCTCTACCAAGACCTTAAAATAGCAAATAGGTATAGCAGTTTGCGTAAAAATAATTTATTTTTAGGCTCTGGAAAATGTAAACTGTTTCACTGAAAATGATTAATAAATCCGGAATTTTGTCTTAAATTGTCACCATAGCTACCAAACATACCCCAGCATCTCACAATTAAATTTTTAGTCGACTGAAATTTCAAGAGTTCTCTCCCTTGCTCATTTTGTAGTAAATTTCCATTTACACTAATGATTTTTTTTTCTCATTACGATTTAACAATGATAAGCTGAACTAAACAATGTGTTCTCCGTGCAGAAAGCACCTTGATAAGTTTTCCAGTGTCTTCATTTTAATATACTGAATATTTTCACACAGAACACAATGTCCGTTCGTGGTTGTGAGACCTTAGCAACATTGCAGTGACTTTGCTTCTAGGAAGAAATCTAATAAGACCAAAACATGTACGAAATTATAAAAGATCAAATTCTCTTCCTTCACATTGCATATCTCCAGAGTTTCTTCCCCTGACACACCTGGAATTAACTGTCATTAACAGTAATAACATTTTTTCTTATTACAATTATAATTTCGAGTGAAAACGTTTGGTTCACTCCTTTAAAAAATGGTAACTTTCTCTTTAAAATGCTGTGTATATCTGCCATGATACATCTAATGTGGTTCTTTACTATTCGCTGTGGAACAGGGAGGGGAAATGCACTTTATCTTCGGCATCTCATGTGAAAGCGATAAATGGCCAATAGAGATATAGATTTTTTAAGTCTTGAATTATTGATTAGTAAGCGAAGAACTTTGCAACTGGTTCCGGTGTGTTTAATGGGATTCGAGCAAAGCAGATAAAGGGGCTTGGTGGAGGGGGGTACGATGTAATTTAATAAGTGGTTTCACAGACGTAGAAGATTAAAGAGAGGAGAAGGGAGAGAGGGAGAGAAAAGATAGGAAGGAGAGGGGGAGAAAGAAAGAGAATGAGCAAGAAGAAGAATGAGAATTAATACACGTGAAGTACGAGGTGTTATTTAATGTATGGCAGAGACGTGGAGATTGTTTTCATGGTTACGAGTCTTTACTTTTATGTGAGACGCAAATGTGAGTATATGTTGAGTGACAGAGACTAACTATATTCGAGGTTATTAATCAACTACACGCATATAAATGCAATATATATATATTGCGTGTCTGTGTGGTAAGAAGCTTGCTTCCCAACCACATGGTATCGGGTTCAGTCCTACTGCGTTGCACCTTGGGCAAGTGTCTTCTATAACCTTTAAGTTCCCATCTACCAAATCCACTTACAAGGCTTTGGTCGGCCCGAAGCTATAGCAGCAGACACTTACCCAAGGTGCCACGCAATAGGACTGAATCCGCATCCATATGGTTGGGAAGCAATCTTCTCATCACACTGCCACGCAAGAAGATGGAATAAACATAATTTAATTACAAAACACAACAATTGTTTCTGTGCAATGGTAACAGCAGCTAGGCGCTGGTTTCCTATCTTATACGTACCGTTATATAGATATGACATAAATATGATTCCGTAGTAGCTCTGTACTCGCACGTCATCAGGTGAGTGACTTCGAAATCACAAACGAAACAATTGTAGGTGAATATATTAATTAATTAATTAATTTGTATCCATTAGATCTCTGTTCTCTAACTCAATAATAATGTTTAACATTTTACGATACATATATGCATATATATATATATATATATATATATATTATATATATATATATATATATATATATATATATATAATAAAACAATACTGGGAGGATAAGAAACGGAACGAAGCGAAGAATCGAACGAACCCGACGCGAAGCGCTGTCAGACAATAGTGTAATAAATAAAATATATGCATACATACAAACATATATGTACGTACCTACATCTACATGTATATATACATGCATATATAAATATATATACGTAAGTACAGGACACCTCAAAAAGACGTAGAACTCGACAGAAACGAAAACGGAAAAGCCATTTTTTTACAACAGAAAGACAGAGACGTGGAACAGGACGAGAACGAAAACGGGAAAAACATTATTTACAACAGAAAAACAAGGTATAGGACAAGCTACACAAGGAAAATCTCCAATCATCAGTTGTCGCTAGTAGACTTAGCGTGTTTCGAAGGCAAGACAGGACACGACTCGTCAATACTAGGCCTTCCTGCGAGAGAATTAAAATAAAATAACCTCGCAGAGGGGTAAAACAAGCACGAAAAAAATGTAACACAAACAGGACGTAACAATAAAACTGCACAATAAAATACAAGATAAAAATACATGTACAAGAAAATACAAAACGAGAAATAAAATACAATACGAGAAATCAAAATAAACAAGAAAACAAACGAGAAAAACAAACGAAAGGCCTTTGTTCTGGCTGGGACGGAAGAGGTTCTGGCAAGCGCATGGAAACACGACTTTCGTGCTTGTTTTACCCCTCTGCGAGGTTATTTTATTTTAGTTCTCTCGCATGAAGGCCTAGTATTGACGAGTCGTGTCCTGTCTTGCCTTCGAAACACGCTAAGTCTACTAGCGACAGCTGATGATTGGGGATTTTCCTTGTGTAGCTTGTCCTGTACCTTGTTTTTCTGCTGTAAATAATGTTTTTCCCGTTTTCGTTCTCGTCCTGTTCCACGTCTCTGTCTTTCTGTTGTAAAAAAATGGCTTTTCCGTTTTCGTTTCTGTCGAGTTCTACGTCTTTTTGTGGTGTCCTGTACTTATGTATATATATTTATATATGCATGTATATATACATGTAGATGTAGGTACGTACATATATGTTTGTATGTATGCATATATTTTATTTATTACACACTATATATATACATACGGATATACGGGGTACGGTAATATACATGGAGTTTAACAATTTATTAAAATTTCTAGACATAATTTGATCAAATATTGTGGCGCAGGCCTGTGCTGTGTGGTTAAGAAGTTCACTTTGCAGCCACCTGGTTTTGGGTTCAGTCCCACTGCGCAGCACCTTGGTTAAGTAACCTTCACAAAAGCACCGGGCCGACCAACGCTTTGCCGTTAAGTTTGGTGGGCGGAAACTGTGCGGAAGATCGTGTGTATTGTGTTGTGTGATGCGGGCGTGTGTGTGTGTGTGTGTGCGTGTGTGTGTGTGTGTGTGTTGATATTGGTTTCGATTTTTTCCAATCATAAAATGGCCAAACCGCTAATTCTCACACCACAACCACCGTCTCTTGTCTTCGGCTTGCTGGAAATAGCAGCCGAAATTATCACAAATCACGCCTTGTTGCTTTAAAGAAAATATATATTAAACAGAGTGTTGCTGTAAAGAAAGACAGAATGGTCATGGCTGGAAAGCCTTTCATCAGTCCTCTACTCGATCGGAGCTCATCACTCGGGGTTAAACCACTACAACGACGATGACGGTAAGTCAACAAGGGTATTTATTTGTGGATGATCAACTTGCTAGAAATAACAGCCAAATCACTCCCTCAAATTTCGCCCAGCAGCTTTAAAAGAAGGATGTGTCATGTTGCATAATAGAGTCTAAGATAAAATATCTGGGATAATGGAATGGTCGTGGTTAGACTGTCTTTGATCACGGGATATGTTCAGTCAGGGTCGTCATAAGTCTAAACAACAAAAATAATGGCGACGACGGACGGCAGACGACGACGACGGACGGCGGACGGCACACGACGACGACGACACCTATTCTTAACGACCAGTTATAAGAACAGAAGATATTTGCTTCTTGCAGCAACAAACTGTAACTCAGTGGTCGCTGCTAGTGTCAGCTTTATCTGTCGCAACCCACACAATATCCAATAACCAATCTATATTATATGCGGCACCTCATCACATCACACCCACAATTATACGGCATTACATCAGCGCGCGCAGTCACACACACACACACACACACACACATCTGTTAACCCACAGTCGCATCGGTTTTATGTATACACACACATACACACACACACACACACACACACACACACACACACACACACACACACACACACACACACACACTCACACAAACACAACACTGGTTTCAAATTTCGGGGGAGGGATAAAGTCGATTGCATCGACGCCCCTATCCTCCCTCTCCACTGGTACTTATTATTTTTAAAAAAGATCTCTGAAAGGATAACAGGTAAAGTTGACGTCAGCGGAATTTGAACTCAGAACGGAAAGACGAACGAAATGCTGCTGAGCGTTTTATCCGGCGTGCTCACGATTCTGCCAGCTCGCCCTTGAGAGACACACAGTCAATACTGACATACAGACACACTGACCTACTACACACAATAGAACGGTAGGTACGCGCGGATGCATACACACACACACACACACAAACACACACACACGCACAAACACACACACAAACACACATACAAACACACACACGCACAAATACACACACGCACACGCACACATACAAACACACACACGCACCCACACACATACAAACATACACACGTACAAACACACACGCACGCACACACATGCACGCACACACACACATACAAGCACACACACGCACAAACACACAGACAAACACACACACATACACACACACACACACACAAATACACACAAACGCACACACACAAACACGTACACATACATGTTAACGAACCGTGGAGAGAGAATCGCCACGCGATATCTCGAAAAGCTAGAAATAGCAACCAAATCTCCCTCAAAGCACGTTTCACACTTATGATCCTCAGTTATAATGACTTTCACCACAAGTCTGATTCTCCGTGACCTTCCACTAAACAACAACAACAACATCAATAATCCATTGAAAATATTAAACAATTAAAATGAAATTAAGCTCAAACAACATTATCACTTTCCGCCACTCTACAACCCACCCTACCCCCAGCCTCCCTCTCCCAGCTTCCCTCCCCACTCCTACCCCCAGCAAGGGCACATTCTCTCATCCGCAGACCTACATAAAACATTTCACTTTAAATTAATCAATAAAAATAATCTCCCTCTTTCAGTTTTTTTAAGTACTTTTTTTTTGTAATCGGTTGAGCTTGCAGTTTTGTGTACAATCGTATGTAAAACTACAGATATATGTGTGAATGTATGTCTGTACTATGTATGCATGTCTGCGTGTGTTTCCTAGGTATATAATAGCCTAATGCAGCTGTGATAGGTAAAAACGTAGGGTGTGTGTGTTCATGTTTGCAGTGAAGGCGCGTAGCTTAGTGGTTTAGGATATTCGGCTCTCGACCGTTAACTGGTGAGTCCGATACTCGGCGGCGTGTTATGTCCTTGAGCAAGACACTTTACATTGCCCCATCCACTCATCTGGCAAAAGCGCGTAGTACCTGTATTTCAAAGGGCCAGCCTCGCCAAATTCTGACACACGCATACCCTTAACGTAGTTCTAAGTGTACGCGTGTCTGTGGAGTGCTCAGCCACGTTAATTTCACGTGCAGACAGTTCCGTTGATCGAATCAGCTGCAAGTATAATCTCTTACATTAAGGGCTATTATCTTCATCTTCAAACAATTTTATTGTGAAAAACCACCATATTGTGAAGGCAATGAATAATATCAGAACAGCCCGCTAAGATGTTACTGAGAATTGCATGGACTCAATTTGGTAGAAACATGTAATGACTTTCTGGAATTTGACGAAAAATTAGTGTCTATTGTCAGTCATCTGTGATCAATGGAGAGAGAAGTGTAAAATGGAAACGCAGGAGATTTGGCAGAGAATTTATCTGTTGAAGAGCAGCTGACGTTGTCATAGAAACGCGCTCAGATGAGACCTGAAGAGTTTACTACAGAACCAGTAACAGTGGAAAGAATTCTTACCACTAAGTCCCTCATAAATATCACCACCAAGATTAAAGAAGCAATAGAGCAGTTTATTGAGAATGACCCTGACTCGAAGCGCGTGAGAAAAGAGTTAAGAAAACGCAGACGACATTAGATGTATTCTTTGAAAAGCAGCCGATTTTCCTGGAAAAGCCCAAGCCTGAACCTCGCTCCAAACAAATTCTGTTCTATTCCTACTCTATTGTATTTTAACTGATTAAATGATGGCCAGGCCTGTGTACTCGTGATTAAAGTCGATTAATTTAACCTATTTAATAATTTCATTAGAACATTAGGTCTTAATTATGTTTTTATTTGATTTCCTCATAACCAGTTCACATTGTTAACATCCCGATGTGTTATATTAATTAAACTCATTAACTGTCTGCAGGGAGACACAACAAGTTTCTAGATATTTTTTCCAGTTATTTGCCAATTACCTTCAGTTGTGTTCGTATCACAATTTAAAAAACAACTCATCAAACTCATAACTCTAATATAATGACATTGTCTAGACTCCAAAGCTATTTCGTTCATAGCTGCCGACTTATGAAATGATCGAGATTGCTAACAGAGGCGTGCATGTATGTATGTATGTATGTATGTATGTATGTATGTATGTATGTATGTATGTATGTATGTAGGTATGTATTGGGTTGTCCGGAAAGTTCGTGCCGATTTTTAAAGGAAAGAAAAAAAGGTCAATAAATACTTTTTAATCAACCAAATATGAACCATTTTGTTGCACAATGCGTCTCCATCTTTCCTTAAACTTGAAAATACCCTCTTCCCAGAATTGAGGTGGTTTCATGGCAAAGAATTCATCAAGGTATCTTTTTACATCATCCAAGGAATTGAAATTTTTACCATTAAGACTATTCTGCAGAGACCTGAATAAGTGGAAACCCGAAGGAGCAATATCTGGTGAATATGGAGGGTGGGGTAACACATCCCAGCTGGGCTGGGATTTTTGTCTGGTTCCCAAAGCATCAAGTACCAAAAATGAACTTTCTTATCTTCCATTTTAAAGGGTTACAGAATTAATACAGGTTATAGGAACTTAAACCTTCTTCCACGAAAAGATAGCTTAAGTTGTGCTCTAAATGGAGGTGTAGTCAAATCCTATTTTATGGACTCAACCATGTTCTAAAATAAGTCGAAAGGTAAGCTACTATAAATCGGCACGAACTTTCCGGACAACCCAATATGTATGCTTGTGTGTATGTGAAGGCGCGGGGCTTACTGGTTACGGTATTCGGCTCATGATGGTAAGGTGATGAGTTTGATACCTGACAGTGGATTGTGTTCTTAAGCAAGACTCTTTATTTCACGTTTCTCCGATCCGCTCAGCTGACAAAATCAAGTTGTACCTTTATTTCAAAAGGGGCCAGCCTTGTCACACTCTGTATCCTCACTGAATCTCTCCATGAGAACTACGTTGAGTGCAAGTGTGTCTGTAAAGCGCTCAGCCGCTTGCACATTCATTTCACGAGCAAGCTGTTCCGTTGAGCCGATCAACTGGGAGAGAGGGAAGGAGGGAAGGAGGCAGGCAGGCAGGCAGGCAGACTGACAGACAAATAGATAGATAGATAGATAGATAGATAGATAGATAGATAGATAGATAGATAGATAGACAGACAGACAGACAGACAGACAGACAGACAGACAGACAGACAGACAGACAGACAAACAGACAGACAGACAGACAGATAGATAGATAGATAGATAGATAGATAGATAGATAGATAGATAGATAGATAGATAGATAGATAGATAGACAGACAGATAGACAGACAGACAGACAGCAGACAGACAGACAGATAGGTAGGTAGGTAAGTAGATAGATAGATAGATAGATAGATAGATAGATAGATAGATAGATAGATAGAAAAACAAGTGATTGATTTTAATTATTTCATTCTTAATATACATTCCGATGATGCAACCCGCATAATTCATTCTCGCTTTTTTTTAAATTTATTTCATTTCATTTTTTTTTTTTTTTTTGGTTTATTTACTCCGATTGACGCAGCAGCCTGTGCGACGGCATTATAGCATTACGAGTAGATTTTTCTAGGGTTATATATAAGAGTGTCATAAGCCCTATGGACTTCTAAATAAAGGGTTCTAGCAATCATGCTGGGGCACGATCTTCACGTTCATGCGTGCACATTCATACATACAGCATACATACATACATACAGCATACGTACATACATACATACAGACAGACAGACATATGCATGCACGCACTCGTGCACACACATACATACACACATACACACACATACATACATACATACATACACACATGCACACACATACATACATACATACACACATACATACATACATACACACATACATACATACATACATACATACATACATACATACATACATACATACATACATCTCATTTGTACCTATCATCATAGGTACATTAGGCTATAAACCGACAAATTTACACAAAATCTTAGAAATACTAGCGTCTTCAAAAAAAGATCAAAGAAACCGACGTGGATTCTCCAAATCCAATCCGTTGGTGTCACAGTGAAGATCTGCAAGACATTCTAAAAATTCTCCATGTGAGGTTCTTATGTGAATAGATGCACACATTTGGGTGTATGCATGGACATTTCAACCAAAACACCAACTCAATCACATATTTACAAACAGCGAGAACTCTCTTAACACAAAAAGTTTTGTTTTGTTAGCGACTGACTTGAACCCTCTGGAGAAGAACTTAAATAAAACTCAAAGAAAAAAATCTCACACACACACACACACACACACACACACACACACACACACACACACACACATACACACACACTCACTCACACACACACAAATACCTTCTGTGCTTTACAAATATTGTGTAATTGTGTGATGTTTTAAGTGTTTTCGTTTCGTAAATGCAATGATAGTCCTAGGTCTGACGTTAATAAATTGTTGAGAATCTGAGAAAATCTGCAAAACTGCCAGAAACATCACCAAAATCCAAACAGAAATTAATTTTGAATGTGGTTAATTGAAACTTCACGAAAACCGAAATTAAATTTTCCGCTCATTTATTTCCCCGTTTCGTGTTATTATTTTTGTGATGTAGACATGACCAGACATATCTTATAAGGTACAATGACAATGGGTGTTATGTATTGTGAATAAAGTTAACATAAAAATTTATATAAAATAAGTTTCGTTGGGGGCAGCCCCATATATGTCGAACTATTTTCATTTCCCTTAATACCAACTCAGCCATACCCATTCCTTTCGTTTTCTTTCCGATGACCGTTTGTTTACTTCTCCTACTCCTACTCCTCTTGCACTAAAAGCTTCTCCTACTCCTACTCCGATAATTGCTGCTCCTTCTCCTACTCTCACTCCTACCTCTATTTTAATATTTTAAAAAATTGTTCTCTATCTCCCTCCCTCTCTCACTTATCTCGCTCTCTCCCCCTCTCTTCCTCTTCCCCCAACCACTTCTATCCCAGTCTCACCATCATATCCACGCCGTATCAACGTTGTCAGGTGGTTGTTCCGTGTACCGTGCAAATATCCCATTCATTCATTCAAGTCAACCACTTCATTGCCGACTATTTGTCCGACCGTCTTACTCTTCTTCTTAAGGTAAATCAATCACATTCGTCATGTTTCTAAATATAATTATCAATATTATTAATCCTAGATAAACAAATCTAAAATGAATACCATTATAAGCACTGTTCGTCCACCAAACATTTTTTTTTATTTCATCTCTATCTCTCTACCCATCCATCCATCTATCTATCTATCTATCTATCTATCTATCCATATATTTATTTCTCTTTTCTATCATCCTCCTTTCTATCTATATTTTCTGTCTATATCTTGTACTTACCACTTTCTTTTTATCCATCTCTCTTACCTTTTGACATATTAATCCAACCAGCTTTTTTACTGTCTTCTAACGGGTATACAAACTAACAAGGGAAACTCTAGGCTAAACCATATTTCCCTCAAAATAACACCCTACCATCTTAAAAATAAAGGTAGTGGGGGACACATTGGACATTGTAGTCCTGAATATACAAAAAGACAAGTTAGTCATGGTTGGAACGTATATGGTGATCGGCCTCCCGCTCTATCAGCGCTGACCTGCTCTTAAAAACCTACTGCGAACATATCTATCTATTTAACTTATCTATCTCTCTGTCTATCATTCATCCACATTCATTAAAGTATCCGACCATTATAAGACAACTATTCCAGAACATCCTACCTATCGGCTTCTTGCATTTCCGTGTGCATGTCTCTCTCTATATATATATGCATACATATATATATATATACAAACACGCCGCACGCACAAATATCTAGGTATGCATGTTATATATGTATATGTTGATGCAAATATACTTTTGGAATGAATTTTTGTATATGATTCTGTTTGGGTGTTGATGTGTATTTCATGAATGTGTTTGTATATAAAACATCGCTCTGTAGGTGGGTGTGTACAAGGTATATTTACACACACTCCAATGGACATGTTGTGCGTATAAGATTGTATATTTATGATAACACACTTATAATTATTCGTCGCTGTATTAATTGTATTAATTTAATCCTCGTCATTGAAATATACATTGTACACACACACATAAATGTACACTAACCAACATAATAATTTGTTATGTATATATATCCACATCAAACTATCGCAGAAATACATACATTGGATGCGCGCGTGTGTGCGTGTATATGTATTCTTCCTTCATCTCAGAATATATACGCACAGAGAAAGAGAGAGACAAGTCGAAAGTTCGCAAATCGACCGTGCCCCGATTTCTGATCGGTACCTTTGCTAGTGAGTGCTAATATCTCACAAACACAATGAAATATTATGTACAAATGTAACGTAGATGACATAATTGGAGACGGGACCGGTAGAGAGTAATTGACCTGAGTAGGTTTACGACTGTTGTTAATATTGTTGAAGTCTAGATCAACCCCGATCAGCCCCAATTCAGCTAATCTATCATCAAACATAATGCGTTTGAGACTACAATAACCAATGTATCCTTTTTTAAAAGAGATAAATGAAAACTGAGGGAGATTTGGGTATTATTTTAGCAGATCGAACAACCACGCAGATGCTTCCTCCTTTGTTCGCATTGTTGTTTAACCCTTGGTCAGACACTGTTCGCACAGTTTTTTGTTGTTTATTTTTTAATCCAGGACGACATTGCATTAATGCGTCCTTCATTTTTTTAAGGCGGAAAAGTGAGATTTGAGGGAGACCTAATAGTTATTTCAACTGGTTACGGAGGTGCCCCCTACTTAGCTCGCCTTCTGGCGGTATGTAGACAAACCGTGTATATACATTTAAATCCTATATATACTCGCACGAGCGTACCAACAAGGAAGCTTCTAAGGAGTTGATTTGCTAAAAAATAACAGCCAAATTTCCCTCAAACAGTACCTTAATCCTACCACCTTAAAGAAAACAAGGCAGAGATGAATTCTAGTTGCTACACTATGTCTTAAAGAAAACAACGGTTAGTTTTGACTGGTAATTACTTCGATAACGGGTTTGATCGATCGACTTGGGGTCGATGTCCCCTAAAGGTATTTAAAGAACGTTCCTAACACACATTTGTATACATACACTCCTGACATCTATCTTACTGGGGAAAATAATTATTCTATACTTCAAAATATTTTATTTTTTATTTTTTCATTTTATAAGGATTTACAATAAGGTTTATGGGCTTATCTACTTGTCGGATTAATGTATGTAAGTATATTTGCGTGTATGTTCCGCGTGCATTTTAGAGCACGTTAAGCATACAAACACAAGCAGTCATGGAGTGATATATTCTAAGAGTCTTGCTTTTCAACTTGGACTGCAAGTGATGATACGTAAAAGGTGACACACACACACACACATATGCACATATTTATATATATTTACATCCAACTATATACACATCATTATGTCATATACAGACACAGCTGTGACTGTGTGTATGTCATCGTTTTAACGTCCACCTTTTCATGTTCGTATGGATCAATTGGAATTTGTTGTGGAAGATTCTCTATGTACGGATTCTCTATGTACCCTTCCTGTCGCCTAGCTTCTGTTTCCAAATACGGTTATAGTTTCCCATGACCAGACATGCTTTCACGAAAGTTTGGAAATGAAGAACACCGCCTGCATCATGATGACACTCCTTTACAACTATCAAGTGATGACAAGGCAAGGAGACAGTAACACACACACACACAGAACAGGCTTATTTCTTTTCCGTCTGCCAAATCACCTCACAAGGCATTCGTCAGCTTGGGGTTGTAAAAGAAAACGCTTGCCCAAGGTACCACACCAAGGGGCTGAACCCAAAAGTTTGTGGGTAGGAAACAAACCTCTTAAACACCCACCCCTCCACCCGTGTGGGTAAACACACGCCTGTGTATATATCATCATTTTACGTCCGTTTTTCCATGCTGGCATGGGTTGTATGTGTTGACCAATCCTGATGCATCCAAGGACCACATCACACTCCAGTGTCTGCTTTGGTATCGTTTCTAAAGCTGGACGATGCTCTTCCTAATGCCAGTCACCTTGCAGCATGGAATGGGTGCTTTCTTAGTGTCACTGGCACTAATGAATTTGCCATGCAGCCTGTAAGAAAGTAAAACTTTGGAGGGGGTTGGGCAGCATTTATGGGAGGAAATGAGGGTATGGAGTATGGGAGGAGGGCAGAAGGGAAGGGCAAGCAGGTTCTTGTAAAGAGGAGCCGTATGGTTATTCACCTTGAGGAAAGAAGAAGGCAAGAATGAGTTGCAAGTCTCTTCAATGTATGAGGTGAATGTGCTGGGACAGTGGAACTAGGAGTGTGGGTGGGTAGGCAGCAGCTTTAAAGGTTAGATAGGAATGAAGGGTGTATATAGGGATTGATGGAAGACCAATGATGAGTTGAGGAATGGTGCTGAAGAGAGAGAAGACAGTGACAGGATAATAATAGTAAATAATAATACAGGAGATCTATATTTACACCCAGGACCAGGTATATAGGAGTGAAATTTTGGATTTCTCGGTTTTCTATGGATTGATTTTGATAAAACTTTTCCCAACTGTTTTGGACACAATGGCAACACCATTGTTATGTTTTCATTATTCTGTGTAACGTCCTTTTTTATTTCAAATTCTTCAGTTTTGGGGTGAACCACTCTAATAGCCTCTCTCCTCTCTAAGAACAATAGGATGCAGAAATAGCCTTAATGATGAAGAAAAGTTTGTCATCATCAAAGAAAGTGCTAAAGGCACTTCTCTTCATGTCATTGCAGAGAAGTTAGGTCATCATATGGACATGGTTAGATGATTTCTGAAGGGCCCTTTGCCAAGGAAGAAATGATCTGATTGTGGGACCTCCAAGACTGTGACGACTAGTGATTTAAGAAATATTGGTTGCAAGTTATGTGGGAAACCTAGACAAACAAGCAAAGCCATTTTCACCACCTCCAGACTTCCTCATGTACCGAAAACCCCAAGAAATCGCATCCTTTGAGGCTTCAATAGCCCCAAAAGTAGATGACGTTAGACTATGAGTTGTGTTCTATTCACTGATTAAACCAGGGCAACCCTTGATGGACCTGATGGTTGGGCATATGGTTGGGTCTGTTTTAGAGATAAGCATCAGCAACATTTACGAGATCAACAACAGAGTGGAGGGGTCATGTTGTGGGCTGGTATCATTGGGGATAGACTTGTTGACCCAGTCAGAGTGCCTAAAGAGAGTAAAGTGACTGCAGCCACCTACTACTTTCTCCCAAAAGCGGTCTTGGATCCCTGGCTACAAGACACACCGCTGTCACTTCTAAGGAATCTCGTATTCATGCATGACAATGCTCCCTCCCACTCTGCTAGGACCACCCAAACATTCCTAGGGTCTTACAGCATACAAGGTGAAAGGTTGATGGTGTGGCCACCAGTATCTCAGCCCTATCGAAAATCTTCATTCCATCATTAAACAAGATGTTTATGTCGATGGACACCAATTTATGTCAAAAGATGTCTTATGGGCGACCATCAAAGCTGCAGCAGAAGCAGTCAAACCTGCTACTATTAAGAAATTGACAGATTCCATGACTAATAGGGTTTTTGAAGTTATCCATCAAAATGGCGCTCATGTGGCTAAATTATGTCAATAAATGTTGTAATATTATTATGGCTTTCTGTTAAATATATACTCAATGTATGCTTAATATGTATCATTATTCTTCATTTTCTGAAAAAAATGTCTTGATGGGATATTTTCATTCAAAAGCTATTCGTGTGATCCACCCCAAAAATCTGAAGAATCTGAAATGAAAAAGAAAGGATGTTACACAGAATAATGGAAAGATAACAATGGTTTTGCTGTAGAATGCAAACCGGCTGGGAAAAGTTTTACCAAAATTGATTCACAGAAAACCAAGAAATCCTAAATTTCACTCCTAAGCCATTAGTGTGGTTCTGTATGTATATTATAAAGTTGTGGCCAGTGCTAGTGCCACAGTACAGCATCTGTGCCAGTGGCATGTGAAAGCAGTCTAGCTAGTGACATGTAAAAGGCACCCACTACACTCTTGGATTGGTTGGCACCAGGAAGAGCATCCAGCTGTAGAAACCAAATCCAAATGGAACCTGGTGCAGCTCTCCGACTTACTAGTTCCAGTCTAACCCATACCAGCATGGAAAGGCATATGCTAAATGATGATGGTGATGATATGTGTGTGTGTGTTAAGTGTTGTGTGAAGGTGTGTAGCCTAGTGGTCAGGGTGATGCACTCATGATCACTAGATTATGGGTTCAGTTCCTGGACCAGGTGGTACTTTGTTTTCTTGGCCAAAAACACTTCATTTCACATCGCTCCTGTCCATTCAGCTGTACGTGGGTGACCCCTGCAATGGATTGGGCTTCTGGTCAGTGTGGAATGCTGGCCTGCTTGCCTTCTGATTGGAGGGATGCTGGCCTTTCTGCCTTCCAATCAAGGGGGAATGTTGGCCTGCCTCCCTCCGATCAAGGGGGAATGCTGGCATTCTTGCCTTCCAATCGGGGAGAATGCTGGCCTGCTTGCCTTCTGATCAGGGGGAAATGCTGGCCTTTTTGCCTTCCAGTCAGGGAGAATGTTGGCCTGCCTGCCTTCCAATCAGCGGGGAATGCTGGAGGTCATATTGAAGAGGAAAACGAGTATGGAAAGGGAATTCCAAAGTTCAGAGGTGCGAGGAAAGAAACTGGTTCTGTAAAGTACTTTATGACACTTAGGAGGCTGGACAGTATACTGATGAGAACTGGTTGCAAGTCTAGTTGATTGCTGATAAGTTCTTAAAGGAGGAACTGGAGAAAAGAGCTCAGCTGAACAATGTCCATGGAAATACTTACAGAAAAGAGACAAGGAAGCCACATGACAATGATGAGAGAGTGAATCCAATTTAGAAGATAGATCAGGACCCAAAACATTACAAATATGGCATTGAATGTTGTCCAACAGAGTTAAACAATCTGCAGAAGCACCTGCCCATATGTGACAACAGTACTCAATGCAGGGGCGAATGCTGCACTTATAAAGATAAAGAATAATCTCAGGAGTGAGATAACTCCTTGAACGAAGGAGTGAGCCTACCTTCATTGCAGCTGATTTGGCAATAGGTTCAATGTAAGTCCTCAAAGGAAAATCATTACAGAAAGTCACTCCTAGGGGACAAAGGAACGTCTCACAGGTAAGTCAATACCATCCATCGAAACCGATGGCAAGAAAGGATGTCTGAAGTGATTAATTGAGAGAATTTTAGTTTCCGATGGATCGAACATTACAAGCCATTTCCTACCCCACTCAACATTAGATCGAAGATCATTATCAAGATTAGCAGCGATCTCAACCTTATCAGACAAGTCATCAGATTTGTCCAAACAAGAGTACAAAGTAGAGTCATCAGCAGAGATTACTAGCTGACAGGTGATATGATCAGGCAGATCATTGATAAAAAGAAGAAAGGGAGTTGGGCCAAGGACAGTGTTAATAGAAAAACTAGATGAAGATTGACCATCAAGAACAACCTTGATCCTACGGTCATAAAGGAAAGTGGAGATGATGTTCAGCATGAAACCTGACACACCAAAGGATTGGAGCTTCCATAGAATTCCAGCATACCAAACCCTATCAAATGCCTTAGAGATATCAAGAACAACTGCCCTAGCTTGACTTTCTCTTCTGGTGGATCATTTAATTATGATTTTATTCAACATTTTCCCCTCACAGATTCACACACTTATTGCAGCAGTCCTTCAATTTTTCTAAGCCTTGTAAAGGAACTCAAAAGGTTGGGCTTCCAACCAGGCCTTTCATGATACCCTTAAAGCCAGGAACTCTTCGGCACCCCCTCATAGATTAGTGAGGACTTAGTAATTATGAGGGGTACAATGTAATGCCATTACTGTTGGTGCCATAATCAAATCTACCCATGTGGATTTGATCATGGCACCAACAGTATGTATGTTGATCAAGTGATGTTAACATGGGCCTGGAACAGTGGTTCTCAACTATTCTTTGTCTGTGGACCCCTTTCATTCCTGTTATACTGGACCTCCATAGCCATTTGATGCATATAAAAAAAATCCTGTTGTACTTTTATAATTAAATATTATTACGGAGATGTACTTGCATAGCAAGTGACCTGATCTGAGATTGTGTGCTGGAACGAAAATATTATTATTATTAGGAATTGTAAAAAAAAATATTTGAAATATTTTGTGAAGTCTAGGAATATTAACAAAACCTTTTTAACAATAAAATCTTATATATACCCTGGTTGAGAACCACTGATCTGGAGAGTTGTCTCAGACATAACAACCTCTCTTGTCTATAAAAGGATGTACCCAGTTTATGCTGCAAAGGTGTTGGTGAGTGGGAAAGCATCCAACCAAAAACATGCCAAAACACAAAAAGTGAGATGCTTCTTTGAGAGGAAGACAAGAACTCCAAATGGTGGCAGCAGCAGCACATCTGTTTGCTTATATTCCTTAGCGAGAGAGAAGAGGGAGAGAGATATACGTAGAGAGAGAGGGAGGGGGAGAGATAGATAGATGGACAGACAGACAGATAGACAGACAGATAGACAGACAGATAGATAGACAGATAGATAGATAGACAGACAGATAGGTAGACAAATAGATAGATAGATATTGGAGGATTTCCACTTCATAATTCATGTTCCTATTATCAATAATCTGGAACTAAATTCCAACCATTGCATTCCAATTCTTTTGGAGACGACATTACACTTCAGCAGCACCAGAGATTATATTATAGCATTAGTTTCTGTTTCAATGAGAAGATTTCTCTTATTCACAGTCCAAAGACCATTTTGACATTCAACCTGACGGCTAGAGGAATCCAGGCTAAAGTTGACTACAAATTGACATTTTACTTGAAGAAAGACAAGAAAATATAATGGTTACTTAGAATTACAAATCCGTAAACATGCACAATCACACATGTACAAGTGTGTGTGTGTGTGTATGTGTATACAATGTATGTTTACATGTTTATATATAATATATATATATGTGTGTGTGTATATACAAATTTATATATGTGAATATATACATACTGAATGTGTGTGTGTTGTGCATATGCATTTCTAAATATATAAATATTTCTTCATGTGTGTGTATGAGTAAATGATACAAATGTATATGCATAAGTGTGTTATGCATATATTTTGTGTTAAGCTTAGAAGCAGTGCACATTAGCAGAATTTCCAATTCAAGTTGAATGGAATGAACCACTCTGAATTCTTGTCATAGCATCCATGTAGATGGAATTAGGAATGGTGAGCTTGCACTAGCAAGGAGTTGTATAATGTTATAATAAAGAATTGAAACCAAGTAGTGATATTTTGAATGCATTTAATACGTGTGTTTCAGGTCATTGCTCAATAGATAAAAAGGGAATTTCATCTCTTACGCAAGATCTTTCTCAGTTAAAATATATCAAAATATGAGCAAATTTGTGGAATTCACACTCTGTATATGGTTGGGACTGTTTAAATTGCTTACTAGATAGGGAGAGGACATGGCTAGGAGGGGGAGAATATTTATAGGGAGGAAATAGAAGAGAGGAGAGTGAGGAGGAGGAAAAGAAGGGAAAAGGGCGGCTAAATAAAAGAATAAATAAACTGTAGGAAAGAACTCATTGCTGAAAAGAATGAAAACAATAATAATAATAATAATAATAACCCTTTCTACTGTTGACACAAGGCCTGAAATTTGGGGGAGGGGGAGAGTCAATTATATTGACACCAGTACTCAACTGGTACTTGATTTTTTGACCCCCAAAAGGATGAAAGCAAAGTCGACCACAGCAAAATTTGAACTCAGAATGTAAAGACAGATGAAATACTGCTAAGCATTTTGACCAGCATGCTAACAATTCTGCCAGCCTTAATAATAATAATAATCCTTTCTACTAAAGGCGCAAGGCCTCAAATTCGTGAGGAGGGGACTAGTCAATTACATAACCTCCAGTGTGCCACTGGTACTTAATCTATCGACCCCAAAAGGATGGAAGGCAAAGTCGACCTCGGCAGAAATTGAACTCAGAACCTAGCAACAGGCGAAATACTGTTAAGCATTTCATCCAGCACGCTAACAATTCTACCAGCTCACTGCCTTAATATTAGTAGTAATAATAATAATAACAATAAATTTATATGTAAATAAACAAATGTATCAGAATAGTGTGAGCAAGAATGGTGGCAGGATATTGGTGAAGGTAGAGAATTATAGTGGCATATAAGAATGGGAAAGGTGGATAGGAGGATGGGGCAGAATGGAAACCCATGACAGGGTGTGAGCCTCCAAGGTCATCGTGCTATTTGACCTTGAATTCATAAATGGTGTCCTGGCACCATAAATTATAATAAGAATATAAAAGAGAATAAGATGGAATAAAGCATAGAAGAATTATGAGTTTACTGATTTATTTATTGAGCTCTACATATCAAACTGTTTAGGTATGGGACCTGAGTGTCACTACTTAGAAACACATTCTTATATAGGGGACAGGGCAGTGTTTGTGACACAGGCAGGTATTGCTCAGAATTTCGTTGCTATGTCATCACACATCCAACCAATCAGATGTCCAGGATGAGTGAAGTCTTGGTTGCATTTCGCTTGAGAGGCAGTTCCCTATTCGCTGCAGATGAGCTCACTTCTCATTGGATGTGTCAGATCATGTGAAGAAAGTCATTGATGGAGGGCATTAGTTTGTCAAGTGGATAGTATTTTGCAAGGGAAGCAACTTATTGAAGAGTTAATTTTAATTTTACCTATCTGTCTGTTTGTTTGCCTATATAAGTGTTTTATGGATGCAAAACTATTGGTCAGTCTATAACCAGGCATGTGTGTATGTATATATATATATATATATATATATATATACATACATACAGTAAAATCTGCAGATGAAGAATTCTTTAGTTCTGTGAATCAATCCCAGGACTTAATTTTTTTTAAACCTTGCTCCTTGCTCTTATTCTATTTTACTGAACTGTTAAGTTACAGGGATGTAAACACACCAATACCAGTTGTCAAACAACGGTGGGGTACACACACACACACACACATGCACATATATGTGAGGCTATAGTAGAAGACACTTGACTAAGGTACCACACAGTGGGACTGAACCCAGAATCATGTGGTTGGGAAACAAACTTCTTACCACAGACACAATATATTTTTCAATCCAAGTTCTCCATTAGTAGAAAAAGTACAATTAGTAGAATTATTTGCACTAATCATATTCCACCAGTATCTCTGTTCTGTAAGTTCTCAACTCCATTTCCAGGTATCATTCCGTTCCCCTCAAAGATGACCGAGTGTGCTAGTTATGTATTTGTTGCACAACCCCCAGTTACTGAAACGGGCAAAATTATTTTTGGAAAAAACTCTAATCGTCCTGAACATGAAGTACAAGAAGTCGTCTATGTTCCAGCCAAAGAACATAAGACAGGAGAGAAACTGAGGGTAAGTCAAAGAAAAATGGTTTCTGTCTCTGGGTTTTACTCTGTGTGTGTGTGTGTGTGTGTGCGTGCATATAGGTTTGTGTGTTTGTATGTATGTATTGGTGAGAGCTGTATGAGTCATGTACAAGGATGCTGTCAGCAGGGTGAAAGTTGGCAACAAGTATAGTAGTGAATTCAGGGTAGGAGTTCACCAAGGATCGGTTCTCAGCCCCATCTTGTTCATCATAGTTCTCCAGGCTATAGCAGAGGAATTTAAGATGGGCTGCCCTTGGGAACTCCTCTGTGCTGATGACCTTGTTCTTATAGCTGAATCACTACCAGAACTAGAGAAGAAATTTCAGGTGTGGAAGCAAGGTCTGGAATGAAAGGGATTTAGGGTTAATTTAGCAAAGACCAAAGTCTTAGTAAATAAGAAAACAGACAAATCCCAAATCCCTTCAGATGGATGGCCTTGCTTGACATGTAAAAAAGGTGTAGGTAGGAAACTCGATAAGGTGTACCTGGTACAAACTTTAGACACCTAAGCGGTACAGCAATATCAGAGGAAGGTTAACAAAGTAGTCTTTGTGTGTGGCAGGTAAATAGGTACAATAAACACTAAAAATGTACAGAAAATAGATTTTGTCAAATACCCAGAGGGATACTAAGAAGTAGTAAATAGCTTCAGTTACTTAAGTGGTCAAGTCAGCAGTGGAGGGGGATGCTCTGAGAGTGTAGCTATGAGAATAAGAATAGGCTGGGCAAAGTTCAGAGAGCTTTTGGTCCTACCTTTGTTGGTAAAAAGGATGTCTCCCTCAGAGTGAAAGCCAGATTGTATGATGAGTGTGGACAGCCATACTACATGGCAGTGAAATATGGGCTGTGACTGCAGAGGACATGCAAAGGCTTGAAAGAAATGAAGGTAGCATGCACTGCTGGATGTGCAATGTCAGTGTGCATGTCTGACAGCGTCTTTAGAGAAAAATTGTGAATAAGAAGCATCAGATGTGGTGTGCAAGAGAGATGACTGTGCTAGTATGGTCATGGGATGCATATGGCCGAGGACACTGTAGGCATCAGGAACATTTGTTGGGTTTTTTTTTTCAGAGTTTGTCATGTTTAACTAAGTGAGTCATTCTAGTCTGTTGGGGTCCATATTTACAATTATGAGGCACAGAAAGTGCATTGATCATACACAAAACACAGTACTTGACACAGAAATCAAATTGCTGACTTAGGTGGTCTTACTGATTCAATGTGTCTAAGCCTCTCTGTATTATAATAATCTGCTATTTCAATATATTATCTCCCTACTTGACTGGATCACTTCAACTCGTGTGGAGTGTTCACTGGGTCATATCACAGAATAAATAGGGAGTCTTTTAAAATAGTTTGCTTCTTTTCCTTGAGACTGTTGAAGGGAAGAAAATAATACAATCCAAATTTTTTATTTGTCAAATGAATACTTTCAAAATGTAAAGGTAAAAAGTTATCTAAAAAAACCATTGATGAGGTCTAGCTGTCAGTATATCCATCCATCCATCCATTTTCTCTGCCAACTATTCCTGGGAGAGTTGTGGAGTTTTCGGGCACCTCCTCCATAGGATTCTATCAGAAGCAACGGTCACTACATTTCCTGGCTGGACTCCCAAATGTGACCAACTAACACAAATGGATGCTGTCCAGCCATCTCATTTTTGGTCCAACCTTAGGATCCCTGCCAGTTGGCTCAGCATGAAGAATCTCTCTTACAGTCCTCTCCTGTGGCACTCTTACCACCATTAAAGCATCCACACTACAAAGGCTCTCCTCCTTTCATTCGATATACAAACAATGAGACACAAACAAGTGTGGAATGTTGATGTTGAAGAGAATCTTCCTCTGCTGTTTGAAACCTGCTCCTAACCTGCAAAATATCAACTAATGAGAGGTTTCCTATGTCACCAATTCTCAAACTTATTTTTTGCAATTGAAATAAATATCAATGGAAATAGTAGTTGTGATACCTGTGCCGGTGGCACATAAAAAGCACCATCCGAACATGGCTGATGCCAGCGCTGCTTCGACTGGCTTCTGTGCCGGTGGCACGTAAAAAGCACCATCCGAACGTGGCCAATGCCAGCGCCACCTTGACTGGCTTCCATGCCAGTGGCACATGAAAGCACCCACTACACTCACAGAGTGGTTGGCGTTAGGAAGGGCATCCAGCTGTAGAAACACTGCCAGATCAGACTGGAGCCTGGCACAGCCTCCTGGCTTCCCAGACCCTGGTCGAACCGTCCAACCCGTGCTAGCGCGGAAAATGGATGTTAAACGATAATGATGATGATTGCTTCCTTTTTTTTTTTTACTAAGACTTTTCAACCTCTCGTAAGATTCATATCCCTTTCATCCATTGATGGATGAGAAATCAAATAATTGAATTTTGTTTATCAGACTGGTATGAAGTATTTTTATTTCATCTTGAAAACACTCAAGGATATTCTTTATTAGAGAGAAGTCAATAGAAACAACCCAAGTGTATCACTGGTATTTGTTTTATGAATCCTGAAAGAGTGAGAGGAAAAATGTTTTGCATTATTTATATTCTGAGTTGAAATCTTTACCAAAGTAGAGTTTGTCTTCCATTTTCTCAAGACTTGATAAAATAAACTCCTATCAAATACTGGGGTTTGTTTATTCAACCGTAGCCCTTCAGGGTCTGTGTTAGAAAGCATAAATCTAAAGGATTGAATTATATCGACTGTAACATTGTTTGGATTCCAAATTTAGAACAACAGACCAAGACATTGTCAGACTTTCAGTGAGGCCAGGCATCTAACAGCTCTCTCTCTCTCTCAGATACAGAAAGTATTATGTATGACTATGGTATATGTGTGTGTGTATCTTTGTGTGTGTGTGAAGGTGCAGCCACAGCTAAGCAGTGAAGAAGCTTGCCCGATTCCTCTCTCTCACATCCAAAGCTTATTTATTGGTATTCTTTCCTAGTCTTCAAGATTTCAATGACATGATTGCTTAGTTTTAGAATGACATTGTAGGATAGGTGGAAGAGGTCTGATATGGCCAGTTTGAACATAAAACAGAATCTTTGGGCCAGATACAGCTAGTTTAAATGATAAAGGGTTAAAATCCTAAGACCTTGGGTTTGATCCTGCTTGTGCCTCAGAAAAACATCTTTCATAGCCTCAGGTCAATCAGAAAGTTTGTGAGTAAAATTGGGTCTAAATGGAAACTGTGTGGAAGCCTGTTGGATGGAGTGTATCTGTATGTGAAGAAACCAGCCTTCTCAAATACAGACACAGTGGGTCATGCTGAGACTGACCGAGGGCTACATGAAGAGTACCAGTATTAGTTGAATATTCTGGCACACAAGAATTCAGTAAGGCAGTCGTTTAAAGTAAGATAAAAACTGGAATCTCTGTTTTTGAAACCGATGGCATAACCATTTACTTTGTGTGTGTGTTACCATTTATTTGTGAGTGGCAGAGAATTGTTTTTATGTATCTGTTAAATCCCCATCACACATCCCACAGAATCTTGTAATTTTGCTCTCAACTTTACTTTTAGTGCAGCCTTATAGAGATTGACCAGTCCTCCCACACAAATGGTGTGGTACTGAGCAAAGCAGCATGGATGTGGGGGGCTGAGATGGGAGCTAATGAATATGGAGTATGTATTGGCAGTTCCATAGTCTACAGCAGACTGGAAGAGAAACTGGGGGAAGAGGAAAAGTTGCTGGCAGCTGATTTACTCAGGTCAGTTTTATCATTGTTGTATTCCTCTGTGTTATCAGCAGTGTCAGCAATTCTTGCTGTCTATGTCAGCAGTTGTTGCTGTCAGTATCAGTAATTATGCTGTTTGTGTCAGCAGTTGTTGCTGTCAGTGTCAGCAATTATTGCTGTCAGTGTCAGCAATTATTGCTGTCAGTGTCAGCAGTTGTTGCTGTGAGTGTCAGCAGTTGTTGCTGTGAGTGTCAGCAATTATTGCTGTTAGTGTCATGCCAACACTGACAGTATCCACTATCAACAGTTGTTGCTATCAATCTTGACATTGTTACCATTGCTTCTACCTCATTATCATTTTTATCCTCATCATTATTTAATATTTTCTATCCTCTCTAATCCCATTATCATGATCATATCCATCACATAATTAATAATCTTGGGAAAAGCACCTCAGTTTCATCCTGTTTAAGAAAATATAAAAAATCCTTCTCCAAACAATCACCTTCAAATTAATTTTCATCTTTTTCTTCTTCTTTTTTGATGTTTAATGATTGATTTTGTCTCCCTTAGGTTGACATTAGAACGCAGCAAATGTTCTCGTGAAGCTGTCGATGTCCTTACATCTCTGCTGACCACACATGGTCAAAGTGGCCCCTACAGTGAAATACCTACCTTCACACATTCCTGTAAACACTGCTATAGTTTCCTCATAACAGATGGTTCTGAAGTCTGGGTGGTTGAAACGGTCGGAAATGGTTCTTTCTGGGCAGCTGCGAAAGTCACAGGTAAGATGATGTTCCAATTACCCAAACGCTGTCAATATATTCCAAAACAGCATTATTAGAAATTTCATATTAAGCTTTAAATAAAAAGAAAATAGTTATTAGTGTTGTGATCATAGCAACTCCAGCCAAAGTTAGTGGTAACCCTGGCAGTGGTGGTGCCATGTAAAATGCATCCAGTCCACTCTGTAAAGTGGTTGGCATTTGGAAGGGCATCCAGCTGTAAAAACCATGCCAAAACTGACCTCACCTGTGCTGGTGCCACATAAAAAGCATTCAGTCCACTCTGCTGGGTGGTTGCTGTTAGGAAGGGCATCCAGTCATAAAAAGACCATGCCAAAACAACTTTATATCATTCCCATATTATCATAAATCAAACATATATGTATATTAAAACAACAGGGCACCCAATGATAAAACCCAACAGTATAAAATATACTCATATATACAAATAAAGGTGATAAAACCTAAAAGAGTAATATGAGTGAAGTCGAATGAAGAAAAATAAACGGATTAAATTAATGCATTTTAAAAGCAACTAAAAATTGAAGGCAATGGCACGTAAAAATAACCATTGGAGCATGGTCATTGCCAAAGCCGACTGACTGGCCCTCATGCTGGTAGCACATAAAAATAAACATTAGGGCATTGTCGTTGCCAGTGCTGCCTGACTGGCCCTCGTGCCAGTGGCACATAAAAAGCACCCACTACACTCTTGGAGTGGTTGGCATTAGGAAGGGCATCCAGCTGTGGAAACCTTGCCAGATCAGATTGGAGCCTGGTGCAACCTTCTGGCTCACCAGTCCTCAGTCAAATCGTCTAACCCATGCCAGCATGGAAAGCAGGCATTAAACGATGATGATGATGAAAGGACAAAGCAATGACCAGAAAAAGAGTCCATTCCAAATCCATCTCCATCCAGAATACTGCCAAAATAATATATTTCAGCAATATTCTGAATAGAAATGGATTTCCCTTATTTATATATTTTAGTTTTAAATTTTTAGTTGCTTTTATTATGCATTAATTTATTCCATATATTTTCCTTCATTCAACTTCATTCTTATTAACCTTTTAAGTTTATCACCTTTTATTATTCGTATATATGTGTATATTTTATACTGTTGGGTTGGATGCCCTGATGTTTTTAATATATACTTATGTTCGATTTATGATAATATGGGAATAAAGTTATTTTGACAAATTACAGCGTTTATTCATTATACCTTTCAATTTATTTTTCCTTCCCTCTCAATGTTACCTGAGCACTTCCATCTACAGTCCTATTTTTATTTTTCGGTTTAGCGAAATTGTAAAATTATCTTCATATATATATACAGGAAATTAATTATATGGTCAGTCATAGAGTGACTAATTGTTTTGCATCCACAAAGTGCTTAGCCTTATAGACAACTCCTTTTGTTGAATAACCAAGGTTGTAAAGTTCCATATTATCCAAGAGATGGTGGCTTTTGTGATCATGTAGATGCACATAGTGGCAGTGCAGCTATCAGACACAAACCATGTGTCCAAGTCACATGGTGGATTGTCAGTGGATTATGTATCCAACAAAGATATATGGTCCACTGACAATATATATATATATATATATATATATACACCTCTCATATATAACTGAAATATTTACATAGTTTGGTAGATGGTAACTGTACTGAACCTCATCTGATGTGTGGGTGTTTGAGTCTGTTTACACCAAATTATTTGTCTATTGAATAAAGTTAATCCATAGATATTAAATAATATCAACAGAAAAAAAAATAAAGACAATCAGCAAAATATCAATTTAATTTTATATCAAATTCTGTTGGTAATATAATGAGTTTTTCTAGAAACGTCCAACATTTTATTTTTTTCTCTTTTTACCATTTCAGCTGGATTGTATAGTATACACGGCCACCTCACCATCTCTGATAACTTCTCTCTCTCATCAGAGAATCTAATTGCTAAAGTCAGTGAAGCAGGACTTTATCAAGAATCTGATGGACCATTTAATTTTGCAAAAGTATTTACACCTGATAATGCACCTGCAATTGATGCAGAAATTTCTAAAGCAGAGGAGCTGATCGTTGCAGGTAAGAAACTAATATTTATTTATTTATTAAATGGATGGTATTCTTCGCAATTTCTACCTATTTCACATTTCCTACAAGATTCTATAAGTATTAGGGGTACCGGAAAGTAATGTCATATTTTCAATTTAACAGTCTGACATCATAACACAAATAGTTTACAAGCCAATCAAAGGTGCCCTAGTAATCAACCAATCAGCATAGAGTTTATAACCAAATGTCAATGTAGACACATGCTGTGTGTGTGTGTGTGTGTATGTTTTATATGAAACGAGCCATGGAAGACAAAAACTGGTTCATTGCATATTTGGTATTGCATGCTTTCAGGATTTCCTAAGGATAACAATGCAACGCATGCCAGAAAAAACATATGTTCCATATATAACCTGACGGTGTGAGTTTTCAGAAATGCCAAAGGTGATTTAATATATTTAAAAGAGAAAAAAAAACAGCGATTTTGATCTTTTGGATGAATATCAATCAAGGAGATCAACTGTTCTCAATAATGACACATGGAAAGCAGCAATTGAAGAGGATCCAGGTCAAAGCATCGGGGAATTATTCCAGAGGTTTAATAGGCCTTGGTCCACTGTGCAAGATCATCTCAAGCAGATTTGAAAAAGTTTTTAGAGAACAGAAGTGGGTACCTCAGGGGCTGTCCCCTGAGAATGTAGCAGTGTGTTCAACAAGATAACCCAAGCTCTACCTCACCCCTCTCCAAACTTAGCACCATTAGGTTTTTACTTATTTCTGTCATTTAAATACTTTACCAGTAAAAAAAAAAAAGATATTCAGAAGCCAGGATGATATCGAAATGGCACTTCACATATTTGTCTCCTCTAAAGAATTTCTTCACTGTGAGAAATTCAATCACTGATAACTTGTCTGTGATGTGTGAAAATGCTATCACTAACAAATAATAGCAACAGAGGCAGTATTAAGACCAAAAGGTGGAATTTATCTCCCACTTAACACGGCCTCTACTTCAGGGGACTGCACCAAACTCTGCTGTCTGGTTTAGCATTGGTTCCTACACCTGGATGCCCTTCCGAAATTCCAAGCACTTTACAGAGTGAGTGCATTGGGTGCATTTTTACATGGCACCAGCAGCAGTGAAGTCACAAGACCCCTCAACTGAGTGGGAGGAGGTGGCTTTGTTCCAGGTGATGGGATGTTAGCATATGAATAGGGAGGAGGGAAATGGGTGTCTTGTAATAAGAGAGATACATGGCTCCCTCAGTGGGAGAGAAGTGATTGAAAGAGGATCATGAAGATGGGAGAAAATGTGATGGGGTTTCTACAGTAAAGTTACAAGGAGCCAAGTGGAACAAAGGATTGGTTAGGGTGAATGATAGGTGAAGGGAAGGGGTTGTAAGGAGTGGACAGAAATAGAGGGGGTGGGGAAGGGCTGGTTGGAAGATATGTTGTAGGTAAGAAATACCACTTGCTTGAGATGCACTTTGTTCTTAGCTTCCTAAGCAAATTTTATTTACAAACAAAACTTTTTCTGATTTCACTGATGTGCATGTTTCTTTGTGGATTAATGTATATAAATGGTTTTTCAATAACCTCCACCACTTGGCCATTTCCTGCCTGCATTTATTTGTTTTTCTCTTTGCTCCATTTTTACAAATAATGGAGCAAATATTTGTTTGCCTGCAAATATTTTTACAATGAACATTAATTTCCCTCAAGAAATTTAACTGAAACAGTGAGAATTTACCAAATCTAATCCTTCCTGAATCTCAAGGACTCACAGAGCTGCTCTTTATTTCTAGTTTATCACAATTTTGATTGTAGTTCTTCAACAGTCTTTCCTGGTCATCATTTTTGCAGTGTTGCCAATGTTTGGTAATGATAAGTACCACTGTGAGGAGAAATTCAATCACTGAGAATTATGTCTTGTAACACAACATAATGCTGGTCAATGTCAGACTTTAATTGCATTTAATGAATTTGTGTAAATCATGATTTTATGTTCAAACAAGGACTTCAACTTCTGCTTTTTATATTTCCACAATTGAGAGTCATTAAATATCAGTAATATACTATGTTTGCTTAATTACATTAATTCTGAATCTATATAAGACATCAAATAGTTTTAATTTTACATTATTTACATTTGACAGATATTTGTCCTCATCTTGTTTGTTGTTAACACAACGTTTCAGCTCATATACCTTCCAGCCTTCATCAGGTGTCTTGGGGTAATTTCGAACCTGGGTTCTCATTCCTAAGGTATTTTTTGATATTATGAATCTTGGGGTTAGTAACCTGTGCTCTTAACCACTACGCCATATGCCCATGGGCAATTATGGAGTGAATTTTTTAGGGCTTATAAATGTAATATTCTCCTATCCTTCTGCCTTGGTCTGCTTAGGAGGTTGTTGTGTCCTAGCATATGTGCTGCTTCTTTTAGTTTTCGTATTTTCCAGTGGTGGTCTCTGTCTATTATTTTAACTTCATCCCACAGTGGGAGGTGGTCTCCATTTTTCCATACATGATCAGCTATACCCGATTTATTAATATCTCCTCGTGTCACAGCTTTGCGATGTTCCTCTACCCTTATTTTGAGGGGGCGGCATTTTCACTTTTGTAGGCAAAGGCGAAACATGCTGCCCCCTCAAAATAAAGGTAGAGGAACATTTCAAAGCTGTGATAAATCAGGTATAGCTGATTATGTGTGGAAAAATGAAGACCTCCTCCTCCTGTGGGATGAAGTTAAAATAATAGACAGAGAACACCACTGGAAAATACGAAAACTAAAAGAAGCAGCACATATGCTAGGATACGACAACCTCCTAAGCAGACCGAGTGCAGATAAGAGCAGCATATAGGAACCAGTATTAAGGAAGGATAGGAAAAGAGTTCAATTCCAGGCAGTGACCTGAATAATAATAATAATAATATCAAAAAATACCTTAGGAATGAGAACCCAGGTTCTAAATTACCCCCAAAACACCTGATGAAGGCTGGAGGCAATATAAGCCGAAACATTGTGTTAACAACAAACAAGATGAGGACAAATATCCGTCAAATGTAAATAATGTACATAATTCCTCATTTCTTAAATATAGAACTGTAGCTTTAATTAAGCTTTTTTTTTTCTTTTTTTTTTTTTTTGTAATAAAAAAATCTTTCAATTTATTTTCTCCTTTCAGAACCCTTAAATCCTCGAAATTCTTTCAAACATCTTCGAAAAGATGCCATAGGCATCAATATATCAAGAGACCAATTTGTCACGGCCAGCAGCCAGATATCTCTGCTTTGTCCACAAGAAGGGGCCAGTAGTTTCAGTGGCTCTTGCCACTGGTTTACTGCCACACCAAATCCAAAGACAAGTATTTTCAAACCATTTATATTTTCTTCTGAAAGCCAGGAAGTGGATCTCCCCAGTATATCTCCGTCTTATGGGGACGATGATCCTGCCCATCAGAAACCCCGTTTCCAGAAAGAAGTTGATCGTAAACACAAACTTTATAAAAGTCACATGAAATTGAAATCTTTGCTTGCAAGTGGGGGGCCACTGGCACAGCAAAAGACTGACATGCTTCAAATGTTAGAAGAAACATGCCTTCAAGACATGGAGGACACATTGAACCAATTCCATGCTTTAAACCCCAAAAAACTTGCAAGTGCTTTCTCTCATGTTGCACAGCTTGAAATGAATTTCCTTTAGAAAAAAAAAATGGTAATGCTGTCTGTCGATGTAATTGCTGATAATGGACCAAATAATAGAATTAAAATGTTAACTTGTTAAAAATCATGTGACAGTCTTTGATGATGGAGCTATGGAATGCTTTCCTAAAATATTTTAGCATCTCTACCTGTTTTTAGTGGCTGTGAATTAAACTAGGAAAGATATTTGAAACAGTTTGGCTTTTTTGAAAAAACAAAATGTATTTGAACATATGAAAGTGATAGTAATAATCAGTGGCTATGTGTGTGTGTGTGTTTAGATCTGGATGTGTGTGTTTATGTATAAACGCACACATGTGCCGACGATCTCGAGGCCTGTCCCAAGCTTTAGTGTCTACTTTGGTAATGGAGGCTCTTCTTTAGAGAAGCATTTCAGAGGATTGGACAGGATGAATGGGTAGGAAAGTTCAGAGAGGTTGAGGGGAATATGGTGAAGATGGGTGACCAATGGTGAATATCAGTTGGTGGGGGGTGGGAGCAAGAAGGTAGAGGCAATATTCAGTTATGATAAATAAAGATAAATCACCAATGCAAACTTATCAACAATATTGCCTGAGAATATTTTGTGTTTTTTAATATAACTTTTAGACATGTAAATTATTTTTTCATCTTCAGCAATATCCACCACTTTACTCCTGCAGATGAACTGTCCCTCAACACCTCCCTCCCACTTCTGTGACCAGCATTTCAAGAACTGTTTCATTCACTGACAACATTTCCTGCTTCAGAACACCAATGGTCTGCAACTCTTCTAAGAAAGCTTTATTGAAAAATAAAATATTTAGTAATATACAAGTTGTCAGCTTAAACGGTCAATGCCCAGCCGTAAGAATGCTTTCTTCAGAATTATCCTCATGTCCAAATTTGTAAGTAGCACCCAAGCGTTGCCAGAGATGAAATAACTACCAAAAATGGTGAAAGAACAACAAAATATTCTGCCAGCATCCACTGAAGATTGCTGTGTCCAAATCCATGAACAACATGAATCCTTGGATGAAGGTAACATGATGCAACCAATACATGATGCTGTATTTAGCCCTGTTTAATGTACGTTAGAATTCGATTTTTAAGCCTAAAAATTAGGGGTGCACATTATACATGAGAAATAAATGTTACCCCATTTTGCTGCGGCCATATTTGAGACAGTGTAGGTTATATCAATTGTTTAACCTTTTAGCATTTAAATTGGCCATAGCCAGCCAAAATATTCTGTTTTATGTTCATACTGATCAGGTCTGATTTCTCAGACCAACCTTACAATATCATCTGAAAATAATTAAGTTTCCTCATCAAAATTTCACAGCTATGAGATGATGAATGATAATTGAAAACAATGTGAATGAGTAAGGATTTCATAATGTGAATGCTAAAAGGTTGAGCTAAATGACTCATAATGAAGAGTTTTAAATCTTCATCATTGTTTAATGTCCTCCTTCCATACTGGCATGGGTTGGACAGTTTGACAGGAGCCTGCACCAGACTACTGTCTGTTTTGGCAGGATTTTTACATCTGGATGCCCTTCCTAACACCAACACCCAACAGCAGACTTAGTGCTTTTTACATGACACAAGTATAGGTGAGGTCAGTTTTGGCAAGGTTTTTACAGCTGGATGCCAACCACTTTACAGTGTGGACTGGATGCTTTATACGTGGCACCAGCAATGACAGGGTCACCAAGTGACTTGAGAGACAAAAATCTTTTGAGAGGGGAGGTGGACATTGGAGGAGGTGATCTTGTATCACATGATGAAAGGTTATAATGAGACAGAAACAGGTGTCTTGCTGTAGAAGAGGTACATGGTTACCCAGCCGGAGAAAGGGGGAGGGATAAGAGAGAGAGAGATTAGGAATGAAGATGGAAACAGGTGTGCTGCCACAAAGGAAATACATGGTTACCCACTCTGAGGGAAGTGCAGGAGAAGGAGAGAGTGGGAGACAGCAGGAGAGAAAGTTTTGCACTTTTCTATGATAGCAATAATTTGTAAGTTTGTTGCTAAGCTTGTATCAATCAAAATTTGTTTACTATTTTAACTGATTCAAAACAATGTTAAGGGAAAGGTACACAACTTCTATTAGTTCCCTTCTTTGAAACCAATTCCCAAGGCATTGGTCAAAATGGGCTACAATAGAAGACACCCAAGTGTGGCATGCAATGGAGTTCAGAGAGGTTGAGGGGAATATGGTGAAGATGGGTGACCAATGGTGAATATCAGTTGGTGGGGGTGGGAGCAAGAAGGTAGAGGTAATATTCAGTATTCATGTGGTTGTGAAGCAAACTTCTTAACCACCAACCCACGAGATAGACAGAAGGTGATTTGGCTTAGGCGTAGGGATATTAATAACCAGTTGTTAGAACTCAACATGCCACAGAATAAATCATTAAGTGACTACAGAGCATAATATGACATTAGTTAAATGAGAATTGCATTATCAAATTCATTAGCTTACAGTTGTTTCTGCTTTGAGATGCATTGTGCTCAGAGCCGAATGCTTGTGCAACATCTTATAGTATCATTGGAACCATTAAAACAAAGTCTGTTTTTCAGTTTTCTTGTGGGGGAGTTCAAAAGAAAAAAATTGCAAAAACGTTTCACAAGGGATAACCTGGAAGTCAAGAAGAATACAAGTTTTGCATTATGGAGGGTTTTTTTTTCATTACAACAAAGCTTTCAGAGATGCAATCCTTCCATAATTGAGAGGATGATTATATGTATATGCATATAAAAATGTTAAAACAAATAACATACATCACATACAGGTATGCAGAGTTGTAAAACAAAACAAAGAAAAACAAGATGAAGTCATTTGTTTAGGCATTTTTAATACATTTTAATGGGAAAAAAAAAGGTATCAAACAAAAAGAAAAAAAAATGACATACCCCTCCATGAATAAAAGAAAATATATTTCAATGAAAAAAAAAAAAAAATGTCTATTTCTTTCTCAAACAAAATTACAGTTTATCAAAAACAAGTAAAAATCAAGAAAACTTTATATATTATTATTATTAAAAATATTAATAATGATAATATTTTAGCTGTATCCCCCTTCACCCAAATTTTAACAATTTTGCTCTGTTAGATACATATTCAAGGATATAAATTGCTACTGTATAGAAGTGTGTGTGTGCACAAGAGAGTGAGAGAGAGAGGTGTGATATTACGGTGAGGTGGCACGGTGGTCCCCCTTCAATATTAAATGAAGCGTTTCATTACCTTAAGTCAAACTTCAGAGTAAAATCCTCACCATTTTTTACTGCCGTCTTCAGGATTAGATGTTCGGAAATGAAAAGGGCTGAATTAAAGCTTACCATACATTATATATATATAATGTATGTATTATATATATAGAGAGAGAGTGAGAGAGAATGAAATGAAAATCAGAGTTAAAATTTCAAAGCTCAGTACTGAGGGTATCCAATAACAATGATAATGATACTAATAATGACTTGTACCAAAGGTAGAAGGCATAACAATGACACTAATAACAACTTCTTTTCACAAGGCCAATACTTGTAGAGAAGATGGGTGAGGTGCCTGAATGAATGCCATTGAGTTACAAGACATGATGTTACATTGTTGCAGTCTAGAAACATGGTCACTCTTCGCTTCCCAGAGGAACACCAAATTCATATTGACGGATTTGAACTTGGAATGTAAAGCTGATAAAACAAAATTTCTAAAGTAAGGTACCATACACCTGCAAAAGGTGTGACAGACAATTCTTCAAACTGCCTATCATTTTGAGATTGATGTTTAATTCTCTTGAAAATGTCACATTCCGACCACTCTCACAAAATACTGGGACTCTCAAAATCACTTCAATAAAAGCGAAAACAGCTAGTGTTGGAAGTAATTCTGAATGTTTTAGGATCAGATCTTGGGGGTGGGAGTTCCCAGAATGATTTTGAGATCTCTAAGAATTGTAAGCCTCAAGGAAAGACTGATAACCATTAAAGTACTTAGTCTACAATTCTCAAGAGTTTATCCAGACCCTGCATTAATAATAATAACCCTTTCTACTATCGGCAGGGGGGAGGGACTAGTCGATTACATCAATCCCAATACTCGATTGTTACTTAGTTTATCAACCCCAAGAGGATGAAAGACAAAGTCAACCTCGGCGGAAGTTGCACTCAGAACATGAAGACAGACGAAATACTGCTAAGCATTTCGTCCAGCATGCTAATGTGTCTGCCAGTTCACCACTTTAATAATAATGGTTTCTATTTAAGCAAAAAGGCCAGCAATTTTGAGAGAGTTAGTTGATTCCATGAACCCCAGTACATGACTGCTACTTTATTTTATCACTCCTAAATGAAAGACAAAACTGATCCCACAAGGCATTTCTACATTAGTTAAAACTAATTGCTTCCTTCCACCTGCTCCTTTCCATTTATGACCAAACAACAGCAATTGCTGTTAGAAATACTTAAATTTGTAGATTTGTTCCTTCATCCTAAGAAGCATTGAGTTATCAGGTCAATGTTAGAAGACCATTAAGGTTGTTTTAGTGTGTTTGCCACACTAGCTAGACATAGCAGCTAAATCATACTCTACCATCTTAGAAAAGAACAAGTTAGAAAACAGTGTCCAGAGTGCTCTGCACGTAGAGGAAAAGGCATGATGGTTATGGCTGGAATGTCTTGGATAATAGGTCTGCTCAATCAGAACTAAACAATAACAGCTAGAGTTAAAAAAGGGGAAAAAACACATTTGGAAACACTGTATCGATGATGATGACAATGCTAATTACCTTACCTTACCTTACCTCACCACACACACACACACACACAAGGGACTGAAATCCTCAACAAAGATAGGGAGAATAGAGTCAATTCAACATAGCTGAATACATATCTGATATTTATTTTATAAATCTCAAGTATGGAAGCAAAAATCCAGACAATATTTTAAACAAGACAGAACTTGGATCTCCAGTCTTCATTTGCTCCAACACCTGCAGCAGAGTATTTTCTGTAGATCTAGATTTGGCCTGCCAAAAGCTGACACTCTACATCAGACCCTTGCAGGACCATATCAGACATATTTGGCAATGGAGGACAGTTGTTAGATGGAGACGGATCGAATGTGGCAATTTTGACAAGGTAGTCTTCTCAATCTATTAAATAATAGCAGTGTGCCTGTTTTCTTCAGAACAAAACTAAACAATTTTTCAAGGAGTTAATAGACACAGCTCACAATCATGAGGTAGAGAGTTCAATTCCCAGACCAGACTGTGTGTTGTGTTCTTGAGCAAGACACTCTATTTCACATTGTTCCAGTTCACTCAGCTGTAAAAATGAGTTGCAACATCACTGGTGCCAAGCTGTATCTGTCTTTCTCTTAGACAAAATCAGTGGCATGGAGAGGAGGAGGAGGCTGGTAAGCATGGACAACTGTTGGTCTTCCATAAACAACCTTGCCCAGACTTGTGCCTCGGAGGAGAACCTTCTAGGTGCAAACCCATGGCCATTCATGACCAAAGGGAATCTTTACTTTTTACTCTTAAAAGATTGAGTGTGATATAACACACACACACACTCCTTACTCAGCTGATGTTCTTATTGATAAACTATTAGATCAACAGACGAAATAATTTTCAGTCTCAGCTGGTTTCCTTAATCCAGAGGGAAATATCAGCTAAAAGAGTTAATACAGCCGGGATTGTTTCACCAGTCATATGCTGGGAGCCAAGATTAAATCTTTAGACTGTCATTGGTTATATTCACTTTGTTTGTAAATAGGATAAGTCATGAGAACAACATTTAATTAATCAATTAACTAATTAAAATGAATACTTAATGAATAGTGTCTTTTTCTTAGCTTGCAAAGATGAATTGAATTCATCTTAAGAGAAATCAATCCAGAGTGCCATCTATGAGAGATCCTGAAATTAATAACTTGATGGTTACGTAACATGTTGCATGGTAGAGAGGAATAGAAAAGGACACGTAACCTGCATCCCCATATTAGGGGAGAACAACACAATCACCGCCATGGCATAATGTTATAATAACTGATGAGACTCTTGAATAAACCAACATATCTACATGGAATTATATAACACTACGGAAACAGAAAGTTACCGCAATTTAACTAAGGAGGTTGGTGGGGGTCAGTTTATTTATTCCAATGTCAATATGCTGCAGTTGGTTCGCATCAGGGATACACTTGAAATCTATCCATTGAAAAGCTGGAGATCTGTGAGCATGGAATGGCACAGTCACGTCAGTAAAAAGTGTCAGTTGGTTCATTAAACTGTGGTGGTGAGCTTCAATCCACTGATAGACTGGCATTCTATCCATGGGAGCAAGACACCACCACTTGTCTCAGAACACCAAACAGTACACTGTAAAACTTGATATGGAGAATGAATGGAAAGAAAATCAGACAAAACAAAAAAACATGTATTTGTTATCATAGCCATCATCATCATCATCATTGTCAGTTTGTGATATCCCAGTAGCACCTTCACTGCATCCTCATCAAATCAGTTGATGGAGACAAACAGTAGACTGATGGATTAAATAACTTTTGGTATTCAGTTCCATCTCTCACCATTCTAAATTCAAATCTAATCAGGTTCAACTAGATTTTCATACTTGCAAGGTCATCAGATATACAGGTTCCTTTCATCAATCATATCCTTTCCTCTAAATTAGTGACCAGGTGCCTGTAGCAGACATTATTATTATTATTACTATTATTATCGTTATTACTATTATTATTACTATTGTTTTTATTATTATTATTACTATTATCATTATTATTATTATTACTATTATTATTATTATTATTATTATTATTATTATGCTGCTATGTTTTGGTTTTGCTTTAATTTATAGGAGTTGCACCCAGATCTCAACCACAGACGTCAAGGGACAACAAGGTTTTGCATCCAAAGATGATAACAGGTGAGGGGCCATGCAATTGAAAACACTGATGTCTGTGGGAGAAAAATCACAGAATGAGTAAGGTCGCATTTAGATGAAGAAGAATTTACATATTATTATTATCATTATTATTATTATTGGAGGAAGGATGTGAATGAACAGAATTACTAGAAAGTTGGAAAAAACTGCTTTGCAGAACTTCTTTACATTCTTTATATCCTGAGCTCAAGTCCTACCAAGGTCGGCTTTACTTTTCATCTTTTCAGAGTCAATAAGATAAAGTACCAATCTAACACTGGAGTCAATGATAGTGACTAAACCCCTCTCCTCAAATTTGCTGCTGACCTTGTGCTTAAATTAGAAACCATTATAATAATCATCATCATCATTATTATTATTATTATATCCAAACTCTGTGTTGTAGTGTGTGCACCCTGTAACAATCCACATTGAATACTAAACTGTTATTGATCTAATTACAGAGAGCTTATGGCGTGCATGCGTGTCTGTGTGGAGAGACAACAACCCTGACATTTCAAACAAAGGCCTTCATCAAAGAGAAAAATTATGATTTTTTAGAGCTATGATAAAATGTAAATACATGTATGTATTAAACACAGCATATACATAGTGGACAGTTTACAAACACACACAAATTGGTGCCTTCATAGAAATGTGTCTTGAAGTCTATAAGTTAATGTGTTTATATATAAAAATACTTGCATGACCACATTCTAGTTAATGACAGAAATAATGTGTGCTTAGAGGTTTTAACAATGGGTTTTCTTTTCCCTATAACTTTCAGTGTCAGGAGGATTACGAAGGAGTTAGGTATACATTAAGGACTGGCATTATTACATGTACTCTCTCTCTCTCTCTCTTATATATGAGTGTGTGTGTTAGCTAATATCAAACAGTGAGAATGAGTGCTCAACATCACATTGGTAGATAAATATTCTTTATTTGTCGGTTAACAAGGCAACCGATGGTTTCATGTAAAGGGAAATATCTCTTAACAATTTTCAAGCCTGCCACATGGAGATGTTGGTACTCATCTCCATTTTGGATCCTTCTCTACACAAAACCGTTGGTAGCCATGTTAACCCACAAAGTGTATGAATGTGTGTGTGTGTGTGTGTGGTTGTAAAGTTACTTCTGAGTTGCTTGAGTTCCAAGCAACCATCTGAAGACTTCGCTGGTGGTTATTCTGTCATAAATATTGTCAATATTGAAGACAACACACTAAACTTTCAATGTGTCAGTTCTCTTCTAGAAATAACTAACCACAACATGACAAAAGCATGTCTTTGTGCACAATAAAGGGCCATTGTTAGTTTGAAGTGTTGAGTTCAATCCTTGTAGTAAATAGAAGTTGGAGGATTTTTAGTGATGTTCCAACAACCAAATGAGGATTATCACTATCGCTAATATAAAAATAAAAGATTATTCAAGAGATGTATGCATGTGTGTGTAAGCCCCATCAAGTTCTACTTTTACTGATATGAACCTATGATCCAGTTTTGATATCCGACTAAATCTATTTATGGTGTTAATACATTGAAGAAAGGCAGGGTTTCTTACTATTTCACTTTCCTCTTTCTGCTAACATTTTTCAATCTTGATGCCTGTCTAAAGATGGAGAGAAGGAATCAGATTAATCTATCAGTGTTCAGTCAATATTCAAAGCCAGAAAAAACACAATTCAAACCATTCTGTCTCCCCTGCTACAACCATCACCACCCACTTCCAGACTCTTGTGCTAACATCACACAACCATCATTGGCTTTCATTTCAACCTTAAATATTTACTCAGCCATATGTAAGTCACACATAGAATGGCACAAGTGTACTTATCACATACTTCAGACAACACACCATGATCTCTCCAGTCCTCTCCTGCTAAGGCAAAATCCTTCACTCACCAACATCCTAAACACAAGTTGGCCATTGCTGAAATCAGTCCTGACTTTTTTCTGTTGTATCTACAACAAAAGTCTCTCTTTTACTGACCTTGCTCTAAACTAAATAGATTTCTATAAAACACTAGATCACTGGTTCTCAACCAGGCTCCACATTAAGATTTTTAGGGGTCCACACAAGCAAAATATTAAATTGGGGGTCCACAGTAATATTGTAAGGGTTCCGTGAGTACATCTTGCTTTTGATATATTTATTGCAAGAAACGGGTTTCTTTTCCTAGTTTCTTTTACATAGTTAGACATATTTTTGTCTGTTCTCAAATGGTGCTATTACAAACTTCTACAAGTGAATGGGTGAAAAACAAAAAAGGAACTTTAAAAGAAGCATCTATAAAACTGGTTTTTAAACACCAAATGGCTACAGGAGTCCACTAGAGTAAAAATAGTAACAAAAGGGGTCCACAGGTTAAAAAAAAAGGGTTGAGAGCCTCTGCCCTTGATAAATATTGCTGATTTCCCAAAGCATAAATATTTATGCTTAAAGAAAGCATTCTTCAGATGAAATTTTAAGTCAAGGTTAAGTAAAAATTCATCTACTATGCATATGTGTGTATTTTTTATCTTCTACTTGTTTCAGTCATTAGACTGTGGCCATACTGGGGCTCTGCCTTGTAGGTTAATTGTTTTTCAGATTACTTAAAGTTATGTGCTTTCACAAGAAGTGATATGGGGTGGAAACTGCACCAGAGGTGGGACCTCTATTCATGTAGTTTTAGTATCGAGACTAAACTATTGCTGTGTGTATACACTTATATATATGTGTATGTATGCATATGTGTGCACATGTATGTGTGTGTACTTTTAAGTAGATCAAATGAAATGTGTGGCTGCAAGAGCTTGTGAGGAGACTGATGAATGAGGAGATTAATGAATGAGGAGATTGATGAATGAGGAGATTGATGAATGAGGAGACTGATGAATGAGGAGATTGGCGAATGAGTGTTTGTCTGTTTAAAGATGGATGTGTATATATACGAATGAGCATGCAAATGTGAAGATATTTACATGAATGTATGTACCTCGGTAGATGTGTGTGTGCGTGTGTGGAGAGCGAGAAAGAGATTTATAGGTACATAAAGATATCGATAAAAACATACAATTCTCTCTCTTTCTCCATACAGGGATTATCAGTATGTGCATACAGACACACACACACACTGTGGTTAAACCATAGGATTCTCTCTCTGTGGCCAGGTGTAAAAAAAGACATCCACTTGTGTGGTTTCAGTGTTTTGGATCAACCACTTCATCAGAGACAGGTGAGACAGGTGACTGATTTCCCTGACCAGAGAGAGAAGGGCAACTGGTAGGATGCTGACTGGTATATTAATATTAATGCAAACTGGGACAGAACTAAATAGGGGTTTTTCTCGTTTACAAAACGGTGCAATCATTTGCAACAAAGAGACGGACCGAATTCATAGAAAAACAACATGGACTGTTGACCAAAAAACATTCACCATAAGTTTACTTCATCCCTTTAATTGTCCTAACACTATGTAATAACTCTATTAAATACATGTGTGTGTGTGTGTATGTGAGAGAGAGTAAATATATATATATACACACACACAGAGGGAAAAAGACGTAGAGACAAACATGAGGATATACTCACAAATTCTCGTGTGTGTGTGTTTGTGTGTTTTTATATATGTTCTTTTAGTTATGTTCTTTCTCAAACAATCCCTGGTATTTTATATGTAATTTATTTCTTTTTGTCATTTTTTAGTTTTGTAGAAATTCTTTCGTTACTCTTCAATACTGAAATCATTCAATTCTGAGAGAAGGATAAAAGACCAATGAAAAATTATCTAAAAATCTTAGAAAACAAAAATATATAACGACAATGAAATGAAAGCAAGGATGGGCATCAATGAATGTTTAACTATGCTGTTTTTTTTTTATCATTTTTTCATCTTTTTTTTTTTTGTCATTATCGTCATTATCATCATCGAGTTCACACGATCTCAATTGGAAAACCAAAATTCTGAAGAGCATTGGTTTCTTTCAATACTGACATGATGGGCGAGAGGGATGGAGAAAATGTGTTTCTATTATTTGTTGTTGCCATTTCAATTCTAAATGCTTAAGCACAAAGTTACATGTCTAATAGTAAAGGACGCTTTTACAGCTGCCATCTCTACTGCCAGAGCTGCCGCTTAAACTGAAGTTACTGCTTCCATGACCATGAGTACGATTACCATTGTTGCCATCACTGCTGTCGCTGTCGCTGTCCATTTGTTGCTGTTCCTGCTGCTGTGTGGTGTTCGGTTTCGGCCGCGGCCTTCGACAATCGTTTTTGTGTTCTTTCTGCCAGTGATCCTTTTGGCATGTTTTGCTGCAATAGGCCGTATTCCAGCAGCAATGGTACATAGCTTCCTCTCCACAGAAGAAACACTAAAATAAATAAAGGAAAGGTCGAGTTACAATGAGAAAGAAAGAAAATAGTGGGGGGGAGGGTGAAAGTTGAGCCCCATAAATACTGAAAACTGAGTCCTTTTACCAGGCCCTAAAAGCTGACCCCTATTAAACACTTTCATTTGTCTCTATTTTACACCCATCCTGTCATGCCTACATGGGCATGATTGTTTAGTGGCCATAATAAATCCTTTCAGTCATTAATCGTCAATCAACTATGAAAAGTGAAACTTGATGCTAAAAAATTAAACAAAAATGAAGTTACCAAAGTGATGTACTCGACAACTCAATGACTAACATTTATAGTCAGGAGTTTAGCCCTTTAACCCTTAGCACCATTACGTTGAGTTATAGACTAATTCACTTTAGCTCACACAAACATAAGTCAATTTGGGGTCATATTGTCAAAAATGTTGGAACTCACCTCTCCTCCATGGTTTACAAACCTATATTTTACAAGTTGCATTCGTGGGATGGAGACAGTTGTAAAACAAAAAAACAAAAAAAAAAACCCCAAAAAAACAGGGTAACTATATAGCTAACAAATATTTGACTAATTCTTAAGTGTTGAGTTCAAATCCTAGTCTGGTTGCAATATAAAGTGGAATGGGTAGCCCTGTTCTGCTAGTTTCATTCAGTTTGTATTCTACCGAAACATAACTGTTCCACATCATAACATCAATGTCTCTCTCTCATTTCTGATTCTATTTCCCAAATGACAGACGACTCTCCCATCTTATTCTATTTGTATCCCCCTCACATCCGTCTCATTCTTTACCCTACTCTAATCCATAACTATATCTCCATTACAGCTGATGTTACAGTTTGACATCCAGCTCAGTTATTTTCCACTTAGTTTGCCAATGTCCTTTTCAAAGACGACAACCATTTATGACATCCCGAATTCCCTCCGGCCAAAAATTTAAAATTATGAAACATCAACTGTGATAATCTGAGATGCGCCACAGGTTTTAGGAATAGTAAGTTACCTCCCTTGCAGCACATGTTACCGGCGCATGACAAGCACGGAAGGAAAATAGAAATGGTGGTCCCCCAGAAGTGAAATTCTTTTTCCCACGAGAGTTCTGGATCCCAGAAATGAACTCATTTGCATACAGCCAATCAGAGCTCACTTTGACCTTTTTGTCAAGTTAACAAACACACTCTCTCAAGACGAAGAACGGTGTTGTAAATCGACCGATCACCAAGTTATGCCTGATTTTAGAAGGAGCCAAGTAATTAGACAGATTTGCATCTGTACCTTTTATCGAATTTTGTTAGGGCTCCATATAATAAAAATGTGGGTAGAGGGTGATGTGCTAACAACTCTCTCCCTTTACTGTTTTACAAAGTAAACAACAACACAAATAACTGCACAGAGGCAGCCATGGTTGAAATAAGAAGCATTATTAAAAGTGAAAAGAAGGATGGTCATTCCTTACCCAAGTGACCTTATCTTATCGCCCATTGCTTGTTATGCACCCATAAATTAGTTTTGATAGTTGATCTCTGACAGGCTGTATGCAAATGAGTTCATAACTGGGGCCCAGAACTCTCGTTGGAAAAAAATTTTCGCCTCCCAGAATACAAAGGGAGTCTCTACTATGAAACTTACCCATTGTTTTTTCTTTACATAGGAAATATATTCCTTATGTTTTTTAGACAATTTTTTCATCTCTTCCATATACTGTTCTTTGATCTTCTCTGTTGTCTGGCGGCGAACTCGGTCAATTTCTCTCTGCATATTTGTCACAGCTCTAGCAACA
>NC_043006.1:30950086-31037586 GCF_006345805.1 Octopus sinensis | reverse complement strand
CTGGGTTCTCATTCCTAAGGTATTTGTCAATGTTATTATTATTATTCAGGTCACTGCCTGGAATCAAACTTGGAATCTTGAGGTTAGTAGTTAGGGCATACAGTGTAGTGGTTAAGGGCACAGGCTACTAACCACAAGATTCCAGGTAGTGACCCGAATATTAATAATGATGATAATAATAATAATAATAACATCGAAAAATACCATAGGAATAAGAACCCAGGTTCGAAATTTCCCCAAGACACCTGATGAAGGCTGGAGGGTATACCAACTGAAACGTTGTGTTAACAACAAACAAGATGAGGACAAATATCCGTCAAATGTAAATAATGTAAGTGCAGTGCTTTCTAACCAAAGACAGTTCTCAAAAGATTCAGTAAAAAGAAGGAAGACGAAAGTGGAAAACCACTTTAAGCTTTACAAAGTAACATGCTTGTTATATGAAAACGAAAAGTTAGAGATAGAATATAAATCATGAAAGAGTTATAAGATGTAGTGAGATCAAAAGTATCTTTTGGCAGATCAAAATGGAAGAGAAAAAAGAGTGACTGTTTCTTGTAAACAGATAAATATTGATCCCTTCTGCAATATAGAAATGAATATGGAAAGACAAAATGTTAAAAATATCGAAGAGTCTCTTGTTATAAAGTATTGTGAGATAAGGAGTGTTGATGAGAGGAATACAATGGAAGAGGAAAATAAAGAGAAAATGTTTATTGTTCCAAGTAAATATTTAATGATTTGCCTCTTTATTCAAGCAGTGATGTGACCTTCAAATGATAGCATTCATTAAGATTTCTGATCTGACGTTTAGACAGCTGATGCATTTGTTAAAGTTTTGAATATGAGAATCTTCTCGGCTCTGTATAAGCTGCAAGTTTTGTCCCATTTCTATACAATCTGTACATCTTGAAGATCTTCGACATAGTGTTGAAATACGTAGCATGTTCTTTCAAACAACAAACATATGTGGATAATTTGATGGTATTTCTTTTTACTATATTCTGAAGGAAAAACTAGATCTAAAGTATCAAGTCTGGTTTTATGAAACTAACTTCTACCACATATAATCCCTTAAGTGTTACGTGATTGCTTAAATATGCTATTAAGTTTTTCATTTTGAGAGTACAACTGTAACTTAGTTTAAGGTTGTTTCTGTTCTTTATCAGTTGTTAGGAAAACGCTTATTAAGGGTAGGAAAGTTTTAACAATGTGTGTGTGTGCATGCATGCACTTGCATTCTAACACCCTCGACCTGTCCCTCTCTATATATCTATATGACAATGTCATGAGGAAAAATTCTACATTATCCAATCAAACAATATCACTAAGCTAAAAGAAAATCTTGAGAGAATATGTTTGTGTTGTCTAAACCTAAAAATCCCAATACGGAATGGTTTGTTGGATAATTATGACTAAGCAAATAATCAAGGTCAACTCTTACAGATAAGATTAATAATTATCTGTGAAATGGATATTCTGACTTCACATTTATTAGTGCCCTGACAGAAATCTTTTAACTAGGTTATAATATATCGTATTAATGACATTCATTAAGAAAGGGTATATTAACTGAGGTGAGTGTTAAATGTAATAATGAAAGATGATGGAGTAATAGGTGTTTCATTATACCTGTAACCAAAATATTCAACCCTTTTATTAACATATTTTTATTTTCGGATAATGTTTTCTTTTTTCCTTTTTCTTTTTGTAGTAACTCATTCACTCTCGTTTTGGGGCTTTTTAGGGGCGTCAGAAGAATAAAATGTCCAAATTATACCGAAAAAAATTGAATACACTTTTTTTTGTTTTTTACGAATTTGCTGCTTTACAGAGTTAACTCCCTTAAAAACTTATGAACTTTTATATTTATTTCTCCTGTATTTTCTATTTACTAGGTCATTGCCTGTTGCTATGCTGCCAGTAAAAATATTTGTTAATCATGTACATACCTTCATAAATTGATCACAGTGAAAGTCTTTTTTTGAAGTTTGTGTTAGATTGTCTACATGTTGAGAGACACAGAAACAGCCCCAGAAACAAACGACCAAGAAACAAAAATAACTATATGTATACGTATAGCCATTTTTTGGAGTCTATGTTGTGTTGTTGACAGATTTCCAATTAAAATTCCCATATTTTAAATCAAAACTTGTTGGTTACTATGGTGACAACACCACCTATCTATTTTACACACACTCTCTCTCACTGTCTCATCCAGCAACTTTTTCTCCTCCCCTTCTAATAATGTGATATATATCTTGATTCCTCCCTCTTATAAATGTTGTGACAGACAGACAGACAGAGGTACGTTTCTTGTTTATAATATATAGGATTTCTCCCATATTTATCTCAAGTGTGAAAATTCAATCTTATAACAGCAACCCACAGAAATATTTAAGTAATCTGACATTTGGCAATAAAATTCTGAGATTTCTAGTGGCAGTAACTGGTTAAAGGTAGATGAACCATAAGAGGATAAAAGCTGGTTCTGTGTGTGAAATTACACAAACACATTGGTTTCACTCCCTTTCTCTCTCTTCCGTCATAAAAAAAAATATCAGTTTTATATTAGTTGGTATTGATGTTAATGTTTAATCACCAGGTCAGCCATGAACAGTAGATTTATAATCAAGGGACTTCCAACCATGGCCATCATGTCTTATTTTTCTAGACATGGTACATCTATATTACCCAATGTAAGACGGTGTGCTGGCAGAAACGTTAGCACACTGGGTGAAATGCTTAGTGGTATTTCGTCTGTCTTTACGTTCTGAGTTCAAATTCCACTGAGGTCAACTTTGCCTTCCATCCTTTCGGGGTCGATAAATTAAGAACCAGTTGCATACTGGGGTTGATCTAATCCACTGGCACCTTCCCCCAAAATTTCAGGTCTTGTGCTTAGGAATAGTAAAGAATATATTACCCAGTATGTCTTCCCATTGATTTTTTATACAGACTGTCATTTCTACTAAGTTTAATGAACACACAAAGGCTCCCTCTTGACTCAATCTGATATTAGTTTTTTGCAAGGTTAACATGGTACTCCACACCTCAAGTTATCTTACTACTCCAAATCTTGCAACATTGACAATAGTATCCTCTTCTGTATATTCTGCTAAGATTCCAGCATTATTATTTTCATTCCTGGTTTATACTTTGGAGCAAACAACCAAAAACTGAAAAGTGCTTATCCAGATGGAGCAACTTAACCATTTAACATGCAGATTACTCTGTCAAATCTTAGGCTTGATTTATTCAAATTGTTTTGAATTAATCAAACATTATCTTGTCACTTTGAGATTTTGATGAAGGGATTGTTTATTTTTTGAATGACACTGCAGGGTAGGTGTGAGAAGCAAAATATGGCCTATTTGAACATAAAACACATTGAATATTTCGGCTAGGTATGGCCAGTTTAAATGCTAAATGGTTAAGGGGTTCATCATCATCATCATCGTCGTCCACTTTCAATGCTGGCATGGGTTGGATGGTTTGACTGAGGACTGGTGAGTCAGGAGGCTGCACCAGGCTCCAATCTGATTTGGCAAGGTTTCTACTGCTGGATGCCCTTCCAAATGCCAACTACTCCGAGAGTGTAGTGGGTTCTTTTATGTGCCACTGGCACGAAGGCCAGTCAGGTGGTACTAGCAACGACCATGCTCAAAAGGTGTTTTTTATGTGCCACTTTCACAGGAGCCAGTCAGGCAGCACTGGCAACAAGCATGTTCAAATGTTGTTTTTCACATGCCAGTGAGGCGACACTGGCAATGATCACGCTTGAATGGTGCTTTTTACACGCCACCGGCATGGGAGCCAGTCAGCAGCCCTAGTAACATCACGCCCAGATGGTGCTTTTATTGTTCCACTGGCACAAGTGCCAATAAGGCGGTACTGTCATCGGCCACATCAGTGCTTTTGATTACACTTACCTCAACAGGTCTTTGCAAGCAAAGTTTATTCTCCAATGAATGAAGGCTACCCATAAGTGGGCTGGTGAAACATATAATGATGAATTTCTTCTGACAACGCAAGAGCCTGAATGTTGTAAAAAGAGTGAATCATTTGTCCGTTTAAAGAAAAATTTCTGCTCAAAAAGAGGGTCCTGCATGAATACTGATAAAATGCAAAATAACCTCAACGCTGGTAGAATGGTAAGATATGAAGACAGAACTAATTTAGATAACAAAGTATCTGTCTCAGTTCTCAGCCAATTTAATCAACCAATTAATATTTATCTAATTCAGGGAAATGTAACAAATGGGATAATTGTGTCAGTATGAGCTTTGCAACATGGCTATTGTACAGCTGCTAACATTTGACTCAGTATTAAAAGCCAGCTGAGTACTTGTCTTGTACTGCTGCTAAACTTCTACATAGTTCCTATTTATGAGTTGGAAAACAAGGCTGATAAGGAATAGCCAAATAATGTAGAGATTGAAAAGGGATAGCAACCATCAATTTAGCCAGCAGCAACTCTTTCCTTGTTTATAATACATAAGTGAAAAACCTGGTGTTTAAGGATATATAAATATAAGTGAATGAGAAAAAAATAAAGCATCCCCACCCTTCATCTCCTTACCACTCAATCCCTCCATCACTCTTCTATCTACTGCATTATTCTGCTGCTGTTAGTAATGAAATTAGAACCTGTTAGTAAAAACCATTCCATGCATCTCAAGCATAGAAAGTGGGTGTGATGATAATGATGATGAGGAGGAGGGTGCTGATGATGATGGCAGCAGTGACGATGATGCTGATGGCAGCAGTGACGATGATGCTGATGATGATGAATGAAAACACTGTTACTCACCGTGGATGGAGTTGCTTGACTAGCAGTATGCTTATAGGCAACCTTTGAAGAACGTGGTGCGGGGCTTGTTGATATTTTATCTACACTTGAAGAGACAACATTCACATTTTCTGGTGTCAGGATCTGCAAGAAGAGTAAAACTATGAAATGATCATCATCATCGTCATCATTTAACATGTCTTCCATGCTGGCATGGGTCAGGCATATATATATATATATATATATATATATATAAACATACATACAAACAAACATATGCATAGTGAATTTCATCTGTCTTTACATTCTGAGCTCAAACTCTGCCAAGGTCAACTTTGTCTTTCATCCTTTCAGGGCCAATAAATTAAGGACCAGTTGAGCAATGGGGTCAATGTAATCAATTTACTCCCTCCACGAAATTGCTGGCCTTGTACCAAAATTTGAAACCGTTATTATTATTATAATAACTTTGATTTGAAAAGGAAACTAGGGCTTAAGAGGGATGTGCTGACCCCCACCCTCACTCCAGTGAGTTTGTTGAAATAAGTGAATGTGGTGATGAAGGCCCTGAGTGAGTAGGCCTACTCTAAGCTGGGAATACAAAGACAGAGGAGCATTTGCCATGGTATTCCCAGTGAATGGGGTGGCTTAGGATCTGTGGGGTTCCTTGGCTGCCCTGGGTGGCATTTTACCCTTATTGAAGATTTTGGTTCTTAAGATTTTTTTTGTAAATTATTATTGCTTGCATGTTTCCTGGCACCTCCCGCCCATCATTTGTCCTTGTATTACCTTAAATGTTTCTGTGGCTTTTGCACCAATAAAGAAAATTATCATTATTCGAAAGGTATCATTACAGTTTCCTTTTCACTCTTCAAGCTCTTGATTTCACTTAATCTGGCTAATTCTGTAAGAGCAGACAACAACCTGTTGTCAAAGGTCTCATTCCACAATGTTTCACACCCAAGTACCAATCTCAGAATCCTTGTCGTTGTTGTCATTTTTTTTTTTTTTTCTTTTGCTGAAAATTTTCAATTCTTGACTCATTTTTACATTAAAACTATGTTTTTATTCTCCCACTATAAGCTACCCCACCTGCTCTTAGTTTCAGTCAAGATTCCCATCCACCACCCTCCATTCACCAAATCCCACATCAAGCACAACAAGCCATCTTTCATTCCCTTGTCACTGTTTAATGAACTTGTCTAATTCTTCAGACTCCAAATCAATTTTTCCCAATTTCATTCTTCCTGCATACTTTATCCAACAGCTCCATTATCTACAGGACAGACTAAACAATACACGCATTACCACAGTTTACAATTAGAGAATTAGACTTCATTCTCAACATGTTTTTACATTGATTCTTTCTGAAATTGAAACCTTCATTTTGGTCAGTTCTTAAGCCAATTGTTTAAAGTCTACAGGCAACTTTCCGGAATTTCACTACTGTCCACTTTTTTTTTTTTTTTTTTTGACAACTAAATGAATTGTGGCCTGTTCAATAAAATGTTCCCTGCAGAGTTGCAATAAAATGTCTGCAGTTGGATTCCAACTCATGATATTGAGATGGTAGTTCAGTACTTTGTCTACTCGTGATTAGTTCATACCTTATATTGCTTTTAACCCTGTAGTGTTCGCATTATTCTGCCAAAATTAATACTTTTTTATCCATATTGTTTTGAACTAATCATACATTATCTTGTAGTTATGAGATTTTGATGAGGTAGCTGTTAATTTTTAAAACGATTTTGTAGGGTTGGTGTGAAAGACCAGATCTGGCCATTTTGAACATAAAACAGGCAGAATACTTTTGGCCGAATATGGCCAGTTTAAATGCTAAAGGGTTAAAGAAAATATATACATGTATGTATGTAAATACCTTATAATATATATATATATATATATAGATAGATAGATAGATAGATAGATATATTACTTTATTAAATTTGAGAAAAACAAATTTCCAAATCAATCAGGTACAACCCTTTAACATTACGTGCATCTGCATATCATGCAGTGGGGTCTTGATTATCATATATTTCTAGAAATATACAAAATATATGATAGAAATCAATAATAATTCAGTTTGGGGAGATTAATAGATATGCGGGTATTCTATTTCAGATAATACAAAAAAATAACCTCATGAATAATATATCTGAAGGTAAACTCGTGATATCTATTTGCACATCATGAAATAATACTTTAAAGGATATAACCAGTATACCAGCAGGGTATATAATATACTTCTTTAATTATCTCCTAATTAAATTAAAATTATCAATTATGCAGCAAAATTTCATATACATTACCTTTGTTTTCAGCTTGGATGTATTTTTAGGGGGAGCCACACTAGTTGAAGTGACCTCACGAGTCTCGGTGTCATCATCTGCTTCTTCATCTTCATCATCATCATCGTCATCATCATCTTCCTCCTCATCCTCCTCTTCCTCATCATCTTCCTCCATATTGTTTTCCATCTCACTGTCTCCGTTGTTGCTGCTTTCATCAACTTGTTCCTCCAGCAACTGGCGATGTAGCTTCAGCTCCTCGCAAGCTTTTATAAACCCTGCAATGAAGAAGTACCACAAATGCACAAAGTTTCTCATTAGAAGAGAGGTAAGTGATGTAACTGGATTATTCCATCACTCCACGCATATCTCTCTCTCTCTCTCTCTCTCTCTCTCTCTCTCTCTCTCTCTCTCTCTCTCTCTCTCTCTTTCCCATTTTCCTACACTTACCTTGGGTTCGTTTGGATGTCACAGTCTTAATATTCACACTAATTGGTTTAATGTATTCTTGAGGGATGAGAGCCCTACAACCAAAATTAGATTAAAAGTCAATAAATGGAAGTATAGTTTTGTAGCTACACGCATTCATATATACACAGATTATATGGAATTTCTTGGACAGTTCTGGTTTAACACCATTAGCAATTCTCCACATGTTTAGACCAGCAAATGTTTCACAACTCTGAGAGTCAGTCACAGAATAAATAGTACCACTCAGGCCAAAGATTTGAAACAGTTGTCTTGTGATTCACCAAATATTTTTACACGCAACACATATATATAAATATACACACACATAAATATATATAAATAAATAAAATGGGCACAGGCATGGCTGTGAGGTAAGAAGTTTGCTGCCCAACTACATAGTTCCAGTTTCAATCCCACTACATGGCATCTTGGGCAAGTGTCTTCTGCTATTACCTTGGGCTGACCAAAGCACTGTGAGTGATGCAGTAAATGGAAACTGAAAGAATCCTGTCATATATATATATATATATATATATATATATATATATGCGTGTAGATTTCTCCTCCACCACTACCACTTGACAACTAGTGTTTGGTGTGTTTATGTCCCCATAAATTAGCGGTTCAGCAAAAGGGGATTGATAGAATAAGTGCCAGGCTTCAAAAAGAAAAAATGAGTACTGGAATTGATTCCGTCAACTAAAACTCTTCAAGACTCTGCCCCAGCATGGCCACAGTCCAATAACTGAAACAAGTAAAAAATAAACATGTGTATGTGTACACATCTATATCATCGTCGTCGTCGTTTAACGTCCGCTTTCCATGCTGGCATGGGTTGGACAGTTTGACTGAGGACTGGCAGACCAGTAGGCAGCACCAGGCTCCATTCTGATCTGACAAGGTTTCGACAGCTGGATGCCCTTCCTAATGCCAACTACTCAGAGTGTAGTGGGTGCTTTTTACGTGCAACTGCCATGGGAGACAGTCATATATATATATATATATATATATACACACTCACACACACACCATGATTTTTTAGAGGGAAAATGGTTATAAATATAAACCAATAAGTATAACAGAAACATTTTGCATTCAAACCAACAAGGGGAGGGTCTATGTAATTGCTCCATTTGCTTAGAAATGGTAAACAACCACACCCTACCATCTTCAAAAAGTAAGGACATGTAAGTTAATGATGTACTCTAAAATCTATCATCATCATCATCATCATCGTTTAACGTCCGTTCTCCATGCTAGCATGGGTTGGACGGTTCGACCGGGGATCTGGGAAGCCAGAAGGCTGCACCAGGCTCCAGTCTTATCTGGCAATGTTTCTACAGCTGGATGCCCTTCCTAACGCCAACCACTCCGTGAGTGTAGTGGGTGCTTTTTACGTGCCACCTGCATCATATTTCCATCATAAGGTTGGAAAATAAATGAGGTGGTCATGACTGGAATATCTTTGGATATAAGTTTACCGCTTCATTAGGACCAACCCTAAACAACAATAATATTCTTACCTTTGATGGTAGCCCCCAAAAAAGCGGACATCATGTTTACTATCTTCCGTTACCCGAATGACTTTGGCAGGCCAGTAGCTAAAGCCCTTCAGTTTTGCGTAAACAAGTTCATGGGGTGGTTTCTGAAACAGCAGCGAAAAGCAAAAGTTATTCATAAAGTCTAGAAAATATAACAACAATGTTAAGATCAGTCAATCATCATCATCATAATTTAACATCCATTTTTCATGCTGGCATGGGTTGGACAGTTTCACAAGAATCTGATAAACTGGAAAGCAACATCAGGCTCCAATCTTCTGTACTGGAATAGTTTCTATGGCTGGACGCTCTTCATAATGCCTACCACTTTACAGAGTGTACCGGGTGCTTTCTATGAGGTACCAGTACCAGTGATTATCAACTACCTTTTTTGGTACAAAGAGGGACAGCAATACCAAACTTTTCTTGGAAAGGAGAGGCAGAGCTCACTTCTGGATGTAGTGGGAAAAACTATAGCTGAAGAGTGTTTAGTGCTAAACACAAAATATCAAGTTCAAACTTTCCAGTGAAAAAAAAAAAAATGGAATGAGAGGAAATTAACACTGAGACTGTAATTGAGATACTTACACATGGCTTACAAAACCAATTTGCAGGTTTAGAGTTTGACATGTAGTAACAATTCCAGCACTGACAAATCTCATCAATCTGCAAGACAAACCAAAATGGAATCAACACAACTGTCATAATTATAGAATGCATTGGATAATTAAATATGATAACACAACTATACAATTATGTTGCATAATTATATAACAACCATAATTATAAAATACATTGGACAATTAATATAAAACAACCGTAATTATATAATATATTGAATAATTATAATAATACAACTATTTCAACATAATTCATCATCATCATCATCATTTAACATCTGTTGTCCATGTTGGACAGTTTGACTGGGCTTGTACGCTGGAAGGCTGCACCTGACTCCAGTCTGATTTGACATGGTTTTCTACAGCTGGATGCCCTTCCTAATGCCATCCACTTAACAGAGTGTAATGGGTGCTTTTACGTGCCTCCAGCACAGGTGCCATTTGCATGACACCAGGGTGCATTTATGTGCCACCAACACAGGTGCCAATTTGCGTGACACCAGTATCTGCCATGACTGCAATTTTGCTCAGCTTGATGGGTCTTCTCAAGCACAACATAATACCAAAAGTCTCAGCTATTGCCTCCATGAAGCTCAACTCTCAAAAGGAACTCAGCCACTCTGCCTCTGTGAGGCCCAACATTCAAAAGATGTTCTTTACGTGCCATCAGCACTTGGTTTGATGAGTCCTCATTATATGTATAATTAATAGTGCAACTATAACTATAGGCACAGGTGTGGCTGTGTGGTAAGAAGTTTGCTTCCCAACCACATTGTTCCAGGTTCAGTCCCACTACATAGTACACTGGGCAAGTGTCTTCTTCTATAACTTTGGGCCAACCAAAGCCTTGTGAGTGGAATTGATAGATGGAAACTGAAAGAAGCCTATTATGTGTGTGTCTGTGTACTTTTGTGTGTGTTTACTCCTCTACCACTGCTTGACAACCGGTGTTTTACATCCCTGTAACTTAGCAGTTTAGCAAAAGAGACTGATAGAATAAGTACCAAGCTTAAAAAATTTATGTGGAGGCACTTGGCTTAGTGGTTAGGGTGTTGGACTGAGGATTGTAAGATTGTGATTTCCATTTCTGGATAGGGCAATGTATTGTGCTCTTGAGCAAGATTCTTCATTTCCTGTTGTTCCAGTCCACTCAACTGGCAAATGTGAGTTATCCTGCGACAGGCTGGCATCCCATCCAGGTGAGGAATACATATGCCACAGAAACTGAGAAACCAGCCTCGTGAGTCTATGTGACTCAGGAAGGAACTTTATCTTTTAACCCTAACATAGGTGCAGGAGTGGCTGTGTGCTAAGTAGCTTACTTACCAACCGCATGGTTCCAGGTTCAGTACCACTGCGGGGCACCTTGGGCAAGTGTCTTCTACTATAGCCTTGGGCCGACCAAAGCCTTGTGAGTGGATTTGGTAGACGGAAACTGAAAGAAGCCCGTCGTATATATGTATATATGTATAAATGTGTGTGTGTGTGTGTGTGTGTGTGCGTTTGTCAACCTAACATCGCTTGACAACCGATGCTGGTGTGTTTACGTCCCCGTAACTTAGCGGTTCGGCAAAAGAGACCGATAGAATAAGTACTAGGCTTCCAAAGAATAAGTCCTGGGGTCGATTTGCTCGACTAAAGCCGGTGCTCTAGCATGGCCGCAGTCAAATGACTGAAACAAGTAAAAGAGAGTAAAAGTGTATTTAATTACAATACAGTGAGAAATATGAACATAACATTAACAACTACACTTGAACCTATGACTCACACTGATTGCTGTTGTTGTTTAACATCATGTCAGTGCTGATCTGGCAGACCTTTCATCACCCTGTCTTTTATTTATCGTGAACTACACTGTTTAATGTGTCCTTTGCTTAAGATGTCAGAGTGTGACTTGGGAAGATTTAGTTGCTATTTCTAGCAGGTATAGAATGACCATGTTGAGGCTGTTTCATTGACTCAACATGCCCTCATGTACAATTATGATATAGAATTAACAGAACACTGAATAACAGTGTGCAGCAGATAACAATCGTAATCTAACAGCTGATTGTATATAGGGTGCTCAGGCTAAATTTCATGATATTTTATGTCCCCGTTTTTTTAAAGAATAGCTTTGATATATTGGTGAACAGTCAACAGCACTGCAAGACAAAAAGCAGATGAAAGTTGGAGGTCATCTGAATATTGGAAAAGATGCTGACATCATAACTGCTGCTCAATACTCTGTGAACACTGTAAAGGCTGAAAGACACGACATGGACAGTTGCAAGAGGGAGATCTAGAAGCCATGGCCAGCTGCAATGGAGACATAGCAGGCATTGTGACTGCATTCACATGTCAGAATTCAGCCAACAGCTACATGACAAGGTGATGGAAGCTGCAAGCAAGGGAATGTGGGCATTGGTGAGAGAAATGGGTGCTGGAGTTGCTACCATGAAGCTGGCCCTGAATGAGGGCCTTCACTACCATTCATACAAGGGGTGCAAGAGACAAACTCTGACAACCAAAGCTGAGGAGAACTGCTTGATGAAGGTAAAGAAGCTCCTGAACAAGCTGAGGCATCCTGTTGAGTTGGGGATGATCAAGTTTTTCTGAAAAGAACTTCTGCCAGAACCAGTTGCCTACAATCCACGTGATGTCCCACATAACATAAAGACCAAGTTCCCCCAAACTCTGATAGCCTTTGGGTGTGTCTTCTGTGAGGGTGATGTCATGCCACCCTGCCTCTTGGCACAGGACCTAAGGCTCAAATCAGACAGCTACATGAAACCCTCTCAGCCATAATTGAGTTGAGATTTTCTGATTTTTAAAAATACTTTATTTTTGGATGGGATATTGTCACCACCACCGTAATCATCATCATGAAAACACTGAACTTCAGTTGTTAAGGCTATACATACACTGTGCAGAATCAGGAGAGGTTCCATGCAGCACAAAGTTGCTATTGCAGTATAAAAACCATGGCTGGTTGAATCAACAAAGTAGGAAACAATAGACAAGAAGTAGTAACTGTGTCCAGTCAGTGATGCTGTGTGTCTTACTCAAGGCACTCGACCAGCACATTGAATCCACATCAGATTATTCTATTTTGCTACAGGTTTGTGAATGGTAGAGTCCACAGTCAAAAACAATCACAGTTGTAGCTCACTATTACAGGCACACATGGGCAAAATGCTTAGCGGTATTTCATCTGTCTTTATGTTCTGAGTTCGAATTCCACCAAGTTCGACTTTACCTTTCATCTTTTCGGGGTTGATAAATTAAGTACCAGTTATGTACTGGGGTTGATCTAATCGACTCCCCCCCCCACCTCCCCAAAAATTTCAGGCCTTGTGCCTAGAGTAGAAAAGAATATTACAGTGACAATCCATTGAAGTTCATTGCCCAGCTATTGCTAGGAACTGAGTTTCATTAAGGCCAAGCAGGTAATGGAAGGGCCAGAGAGGAGATAATTAGAATTGGTGGCACCCATCTCTCACCTGCTTTCATTCCCCTAGCATAAAGCCAACCCCACTTCTTCATAGCTTTTAGTCTTGTGAATTGCATGGCAATCTCAATGGTGCCAAGTAAAAAAACATCCAGGAGAAACCAGTGAAGCATAATGCAGTCCAAGAAAACATTGGAACCTGTCAAACCATCCAACCCATGCCAGCATGGAACATGTTCTTATTTCTGTTCCGAGACATAAATTTATAGATTCCCCATAAAAGTGTTGCATTATAGTCAAGATTTTAACCATGTCTTTGGTTTGGTCTGATAGTTATGCATGTTTACAGTTAACACTCCAACAGCTTTCCTCCTAACAAATTCTGCAGTTAATTTGCAGTTTTTTGTGATGTATCTGCTTTAACTATGATACACAGATGACTGTTTTAATCTAAAACTGCTTCTGTTGCATATAACAGATTTTTATTTCAATATGTTAAAAATTTCAATTATGTCTTTGATCACCATCCATAATTAATTTTCTTTCAAATATAAATAAGAATCTGTTTTGACTGTTTTTGTTGTTGTTGTTAAAAGTGTGACACACAGCAGTTGTGACATGCAGAAAAATATTACAGATAGCAACTACTACAGCTTGACATGAGATTAACGTGGACGTGTTCAGATATGTTTGTTTGCATAATAATGATTCAAAGAATTAAAACTTACATCATATTTACAATCACGTATCATGATCCGGGCTAATTCTGTCATTCCATGCTCCTCTGAAAGAGAAAGTCAACAGCTGCTGAGCAAAATATTGACACAGCAAAAAAAATGCATAAAAAAAAACACCTATATCAGTTACACTATAAGAAATATTTAACATCAGTCATGTTATCATAAATATATTTAGCAAATAATATTTGTATTCAATTGGAATAGATATCATAAAAACTATGACACCAATATATACCAATCATCATCATCATCGTTTAACATCAATTTTCCCTGCTGGCATGGGTTGGACAGTTCGACTGGGGGTCTGGGAAGCCAGAAGGCTGCACCAGGATCCAGTCTGATCTGGCAGTGTTTCTACAGCTGGATGCCCTTCTAATGCCATCCACTCCGAGAATATAGTGGCTGCTTTTTTACGTGCCACCAGCACAGGGGCCAGAGGGGGTTGGCATTGCCCACGATCAGAGGGTGCTTTTTACGTGCCACTGGCACGGGGATCACAACTACAATTTCCATTTGATTGTGATTGGATTTGATTTTGATGTGTATTTATATTAATATATAAAATAATCAAAAGACTTTATAAATAAAATATATTTAAAACTTATACGAAAGTATATATATTTTTTTGCATTTTATCTTTAAAATGGTTTCATTTACCAAACTGGAATAGATAGGTATATAAAGGTGGTTAATGGCAGAATCAGTAGATTCTGGTTTCTATGGCTAGCATTTTGAGCTACCACACAGAAGCTTTTAGTTGAAGTTGCTTAGCCTCAAGTCACTCCTGAACAAGCAGGTCTATATTTAATGACACTGAAGCAATTACCATTTGACCATCCCGTCTTTGTACTTCAAGCACAATGTACCACAGACTGCCTTGTCCAGAGAGCTCTTTTTACAGATGGTAGATACGAGGAGGTACCCAAAAGTAACCAGAGATATTCTCTGTGGGACAAGCCCATTATAGTTCAGGCTTCTACCACTAGAAGCTACTTGATGCAACTTTCAGGCATCAGTGTGCTGACTGGCATTGTCCACTGAAGTCATACTACCATGTGGTGCGGCTTTGTTTTGCAGGGCTTCTCCCCTGTTCGTCGATTTTGGCGATGGCTGAAATGAAGGAACAGCATGCTTCCATGAAATTCTGTTTTCTGCCAGGGAAAACAGCGGCCGAAACAGTTGTCATGCTTCAAACAGCTTACAAGGACACTGCCATGAGCAAAACACAAGTTTATGAGGGGCGTTCATGTGTTAGGAATGGCCACTGGTTTGTGGCCATGCTGGAACGCTCTCTTCAAAGATGTAGTCACATCAAGACCAGCCCTTGGAAGACTACTATTCATTTTATTGGCCTTGAAAGGATGAAAGGGACAGTCAGCTTGGCTGGGGTTTGAACTCAGAATATAAAGGGCAACAACTATATATCCAACTATTTGGACTGTTTACTCTATTGATTCTGCCATTTACCACCTTTATATGCCTATATATTCTGGTTTAGTGGATGGAACCATATTCATTTGTACAACTCCTGCCATCATCATCATCATCATCATCACCATTGTCATCATTTAACATCCATTTTTCCATGCTTCAATAGAACAGATGGGATTTATTGTTGTTGGATGCTCTTCCTGTCACTAACCCTTACTTCCTTTCCAACCAAGGTTAATATTTGCCCCATGCCAGACTTGTTCTCAAGGAAGATTGGAAATGAAGAACACCATTTTCATGATTTTTTTTAGCTTTTATTTGTTTCACTTATTATTAGACTGTGGCACTGCTTTCAAGAATTTTTAATCAAATGAAGCAACCCCAGCATATATATATATATATATATATATAAATTTTTAAGCCTGACACTTATTCCATTGGTCTCTTTTGCTGAACCAATTAAATTATAGGGACATAAACAAACCAACACTAGCTGTCAAGCAATGATGGAGGACACAAAGACACACAAACACACAACAGGTTTCTACCAGTTTCTTTCTACCGATTCACGAGGCTATGGTCAGCTCAAGGCCATAGAAGAAGTCACTTGCTCAGGGTGCCACGCAGTAGGACTGAACCCAGAACCACGTGGTTGGGAAGCAAACTTCTTACCACACAGCCACTGTTTTGACAACTATCACATGATGTCAAAATGAGGAAACACAAATGCACACACACACACATATCAGGCAACCTAATTTTGTATAAAAACCAGAATGACCAAATTCCACCCTCTTTCTTTTCTTTACTTCTTTTCCTTTGGCAGTCAATTCGTTTCCTCTCTGAAGAACATATCATTATGAGGGTCGTTCAATATTTTCAGTCAATCAATCGATTGACAGATAAAATTGAACCATGAACCCACCCAAATGCATATCTGAAACAGCTGGAAGTTTTTAATAAATGAATGTATATAACCCATTATTTCTATCTATTTTGTATATGTATATATACATATATTATATGCACACATATACCTATATATGTGTGTGGTGGGGGCATGCAGGCATATATCATGATGATAATTTAACATCCATTTTCCATGTTAGCATAGGTTGGAGGATTAGACAGGAGCTGGCAAGGCTGGAGGGCTGCACCAGGCTCCATTGTCTGTTTTGACATGGTTTCTATAGCTGGATGCCTTTCCTAATGCCGACCACTTTACAGAGTGTACTGGGTGCTTTTTATTTGGCACTAGCACTAATATATATATATATATATATATGTCATCATCATCATCATCATCGTTTAACGTCCGTTTTCCGCGCTAGCACGGGTTGGACGGTTTCGACCGGGGTCTGGGGAGCTAGGGACTGCCCCAGGCTCCAGTCTAGTCTGGCAGTGTTTCTACAGCTGGATGCCCTTCCTAATGCCAACCACTCCGCGAGTGTAGTGGGTGTTTTTTACGTGCCACCTGCACAGGTGCCAGAGGGGTCTGGCATCGGCCACGTTCGGATGGTGCTTTTTTTTTTATGTGGGGGGGGGGGGCAGAAATATATAGGGGAGCACCAGTGGGGAGGGGTGGTTCAGAGAAATGATGACAGGTTCTAGGCAAGTAGAACGTAGGATATCAAGAGAGGGGTAATGCATGGTGAAATAGCGTATTGAAGAGGGGGGTTCGAAGAGTAGACACCTATAATGGTGGTGGGAGAAGCGACATCCGGTATAGATGGAGCAAAAATATAGAGATATCCGGTATTGGTGGTGGGGGTGGGCAAGGGCGGGTGCACCGGGAATATACGATGGTTGAACTGACGGGCTGGCTTAAAAAATGCTCTTAGCAATGGAAGGGGGGAATGGCAGACAACGTGAGAAAGGGAGAGAGAGAGATAGATAGAGAAGAACAGTGGAACCCCGCGAAAATGGGCCGCCATTGAAAAAAAACCCCTGTATGGAGAAATAATATGCAATACGAGGCGAAGCTGAAAATAGTAATAATAATAATTATATATATATTATATATATATATATATATATATATGCACCAGCAATGATGATGATTATTTGTAGCCATTTTTCTGTGTCAGCATGGGTTGGCTAGGTGTACAAAATAATATCTTTGCAGTCTTACTTTCCCCTCTATACTCTCTATCCTATCCTCTTTCCCCATGCTTTCTATCTCTATCATTCAAGCCAACAAAGTAGCCTTTATGCAGTTGTTTGACCTGCAAACAAATAGCAGCTAAATACATTAGATGATGCAGTCTTAGGAGTAGTGTGACTAAGAGAAAGGAGAGATGGCCACAGCTAGATTGCCTTTGATCACAGATCTGCTCAATCAAGGCTTACCTATGGCCTAACACCATGAGAAACTCCATTGTTCTCTACAAAATACCCACTGCTATTCTGCCACACAGATATTAACGACAACAACATCTCTTCCACTTATATTTCACATCTATAACTTAAGGTGTTGCTCCAGCAAAGCCACAGTCCTACAGCTGAAATGAAGGAATGAAAAGAATAAGGGAGAGTATTGTCCTTCTGGCATGGATCAGTGATGTCTTTGGCATCATTCAATTGTTTTCAACTTCTCAACTCACACGGCAGGTGCTCCATAATAAACAGTTGGAACCAGTCTCAACTGACCGGAATCACTACAGACTGTATTATTGATGCAGGAACACAACAATATCGTGATTTTATTCTATAAGCAAGGCTTCACTGTTTCTGCTCGTCTTCCCTCTCGTATAAGCAACAACAAAAAATCGTACAACAGCATGACATTAGCATGACATGATTTCCATTCAAAGACTTTCATTCATGTGAAGATTTGAGAACAAAGAAACTGTTAATTTGTTAAGACATTCATTAATTTTTACATTGATTTAATTTTAATTAGTGGTCTGCTGCTTAATCTAGTTTCTGCTAAAGTGGTGGTGGTCGGTGGGGGGGGGGGGAAGACTATGCCATTGAAAAGTAAATGTCTTCACCTCCAACTCATGTATTTTGCATTTACCCTTTACCTTTCAGATTATTCGGTCAAATGTGATGCTTCCTTTTATTATTCTTTTATTTGTTTCAGTCATTTTGACTGTGGCCAAGCTGGAGCATCACCTTTAGTCGAGCAAATCGACCTCAGGACTTATTCTTTGTAAGCCTAGTATTTATTTTATAAGCCTTTTATGCTGAACCGCTAAGTCGCGGGGACTTAAACACACCAGCATCGATGTCAAGCGATGTTGGGACACACACACACATATATACACATACATACATTGGGCTTCTTTCAGTTTCCGTCTACCAAATCCACCCACAAGGCTTTGGTCGGCCCGAGGCTATAGTAGGAGACACTTGCCCAAGGTGCCACGCAGTGGTACTGAACCTGGAACCATGTGGTTGGTTAGCAAGCTACTTACCACACAGCCACACCTTGTTTTGAATTAATCGTTCATTACCTCATAACTTTGAGATTTCAATGATGCAATTGTATATTATAAGATTGACATTATAAGGTAGGTGGGAGAGGCCAGATTTTGTCAGTTTGAACATAAAAATATGGAGAATATTTGGGCCAGGTATGGTAGCCTAAAGGGTCAAGTAGTTATGAAAGAGGACAAAGGAATTGTGTCCTCATTCCACAATTGAAGTCTTACCTCCATATACCAAATATACATTATGCACAATGTTATGGGCATCAGCAACAAGCTCTTCCACACATCGATACTTCTGAGTCTGTACTATTTGCTCCATGGTATTCAGATCCATTGGTTTGTAAACAAATCGTTTAAAATTCAACTCTTCATCCCTGTGTCCTATTCTGTGCAACTCCCGGGTCTGAAGTTTGATAAAAAACAACAACAAAAAAATTTAGAAAGAAAGATTAAAAATAATAAAAAAGCAAAAGAAGAAGAAAATTACAGACTGACCTAAAAAGAGTTTTTCTATGGATTTCAAATACAAATTGATCAAAATACAGCTGTGAATCTTTGCTGATTTAGTTTTAAGGGGACACATTTAATAACACACTATAACTAGTTTTTACAATGAAGATTGAACACGTAAAACACAAATCTCACAAATACACGATACTTTGAAATATAATGCAGCAGATGTCTCAGTTGTATCACAGGTGGGATCTGCCTTAGCATTACATTGAGGATACATCTAATTCTCTTGGTGTTAGGTGAAAGTTACACGTGTGTTTGGATACTCAGCCAGTTCACACATTAATTCAACAGGTTGGTCATCCAGTTGATTAATCAACAGAATATCGAAACATATAAACTCCTTCTCATCAATTAAGCCCACAGTCAACGTGTGTGTGTGTGTGGTGTGTGTGTGTGTTATATATTGTGAAGTATATTTGCCACCTAAGGGGACAATGCTACTGCCGTTTATAGCCCCACAAAGACATCTCCTCCAGCTGGCTAATGACACACTGTCAGTGTTCGATCAGCATTTGCAAAGAGAAATCATTGTTCCCGTGATACATGCAGACCCGGGTTTCTGAGTAGCAACCCGTCATCAGTGTGTGATAAACACTAGCTATGATATATATATATAAAAACATACATATATATACATACATATATATATATATATATACACATACATATATATACCTTATGGTAGCCCTGCACTACCAGCGTCCAAAACTGAATATGAAACTTACAGGGTACACTGGTCCACAGAGAATTTCAATCCCAGAGCTTAAATCAGTGAGGAACCTGAGTATTGACATGAGTGATGTCTAGATAATGTAAAGTAGCAAATCTCAGCATATCTCCAGAGGTCTCGGTCTTTCGTCATTGCCTCTGTGAGGCCCAACGTTTGAAGGTCATGCTTGACCACCTCATCCCATGTCTTCCTGGGTCTACTTCTACCCAGGATTCCTTCAAAATATATATATATATATATATATATATATATTATATATATATATATACATATAATATTAATTAGAGACAAAACCACTATTTTGCAAAACAAACAAGAAAGACTTAATCAATACATAAAATTTTAATAAAAAGTAAAAAAACTGCCACTACAATTGTTTCATGTCTTGAATGACAATCTTCAGGTGGATTTCCGATTTTCAAATCAGTTTCAATTTATGAAGTTATATACATACATACATACACACACAGTAATTCCTTGCCATATTGTGGTTCACCTATCACGGTTTATTATTTAAGCTTATGTCGATTCCTCCATGGTGTTCTTTTACATTTGTAATAAAATAAATATGCACAAATTATAAAAATATTAAAAGAAAATACCTAGTACAGAACTGTTTCTACTTTGTGCATTTTCACCTATGGCAGGGTGTTTTGAAATCTAACACCCATGATAGTTGAGCGATTACTGTATATATGTTAAGAGAGGAGGAAAAGACAAAAAAACAACACAACAGAGACATACAAGTAAAAAGAGAAAACTGTAAAAGTTCCATTAGGCAGCAACAAACCTTTTCTTTCAACCTTTGCACTGTGTAACCCAGAAGAGTGTTTAGCATATTTCCTCGGATCCGATTGTGTCCAGCCTAGAAATAATTACAAGAGTTTTAGAGTATCATGAAAGAGGGATTTCCTTTAAACAGGGACTGAAGAGGAGGGTGTAAACAAGTTTAGGTCACTTTCATTGCTATCATCATCATTTAATGTCTGTTTTCCATGCTGGCATGGGTTGGACAGCTTGACAGGAGCTAGCAAGGCCAGGGGCCACAACAAGCTCCATTGTTTGTTTTGGCAAGCTTTCTACGGCTGGATGCCCTTCCTAATGCCAACCACTTTACAGAGTGGACTGGGTACTTTTTAAATGGCACCAGCACCAATGCTACCCTCCAAGAAACTATTCAACACACACTGCAGTTAACATCTGCTGCAAATAACATTATCACTTCCTTTCGTATCAAACTCATCTTTAAAGATGATAAAATAATAAAAGTATTGAGGTTGATAAGTTTGGCTAAAATGCTTCAAAGCAGTGCTCCAGCATGGCCACAGTCTAATGACTGAAACAATTAAAAGATATATACATATATGTGCATATACTGTGTATAATGTGTGTATGTGAGTGTATGTATATATATATTCTTTTATTCTTTCACTTGTTTCAGTCATTTGACTAAGGCCATGCTGGAGCACTATTTTGAAGGGTTTTAGTCAAACAAATTGACCCCGCCCCTCTCCCTGGACTTATTTTTTAATTCTAGTACTCATTCTATCGGTCTCTTTTGCCGAACTGCTAATTACTGGGATGTAAACACACTGTCAGAGGTTGCCAAGTAATGATGGGAAGATAAACACAGAAACACACACACACATATATATATATGACGGGCTTCTTTCAGTTTCTGTCTATCAAATCCACTCACAAGACTTTGGTCAGCCTAAAGCTATAGAAGACACTTGCCAAAAGTGCCATGCAATGGAACTGAACCAGGAACCATGTGGTTGGGAAGCAAGCTTCTTACCACACAGCCACCCCTGCACCTATAATAAACTTAAATTTTTTAATATGTAAAAGAGATGAAGGCATTTTTAGTGTTGTTGTGAGGGATATTTTCACTTAAAACCAATTTAATGAGTGCACATGCTCAAGTACTGAGTCATAATGACTATTTTGACTTTGCTGAGCTTCTCCACAGAACTGCTACATGGGCTGTGTAAAAAAAAAAGTGATTCGGATTATAAAATCACATTTTTGACCAATCAATTAATGTTCAAAAGGTTTGTTAGGTGGAAGTGCAATAAAGAATTAAGTCCAAGAAGAACAGAATATTTTTTAAGGAAAACATTCAACTAATAACTAGATGCGGGCGTGGCTTTGTGGTAAGGGGGCTTCAAAACCACATGGTTCTGGGTTCAGTCTCACTGTATGGCACCTTGGACAGAAGTCTTCTACCACAGCCTTGGGCCAACTACAGCTTTATGAGTGGATTTGGTAAACAAGGGTTGAAGGGGGTCTGTTGTGTGTGTGTGTGTCTGTCTGTCTGTCTGTCTCCTACCACTGTTTGACAACCAGTGTTGGTGTGTTTTCATCCCAGCAACTTAGCAGTTCAGCAAAAGAGATCAATAGAATAATTACCAGGGTCAAAAAAGCCAAAGAGGTAATGGGGTCAATACATTTGAGTGAAATTCCTCAAGGAAGTGCCCCAGCATGGCCGCAGTCTAATGACTGAAACAAATAAAAGATGGAAGAAAACAGATACATAAACCTTGTTTTGTGGGTTTTGTGGTTAAGAGATTCAGTTGAGAAACGCAGGGTCCCAGTAAAGTGTGGCAGAGGAAGGCGCTCAGTGTTTGGTTTCAGTTTTAATGATGCAAGTCAATGAGAAGGAGAGAGTGCCCTGTTCAGGAACACAACAAAATAGAGCGGATTTGAACTTATGATCTGTGATTTAGTGATACAATGCCTTGTCAACTCAGAGAAAACTGTCAAGCAACTAGGCGGGGAGGGGGGTAAACTAATGGTGGATTATGGGGGGAAATACCACAAGTAACCAGTGGGGATGACTATGGAATAAATTAGTAAGGGAGATCAGGGAACGAGTTACTGAAGCCAAACTAGAGATAAATTGCAGCGAAATGTAGCAGCAATTACAATGAAAGCTGTTAATACATGCAGTGTCTAGAAGAAAGGATCTACAAGGAGAAGCTTTTTCAATATGCTGATCAGTTGTCAATTTATTTACATTTATTTTATACTCATTTAATATATATATATCATCATCATCACCATCAACATTTAACATCCATTATCCATGCATGGGTTGGAATGGTTTGACAGGAACTGGTAAGGCCAGGGGCTGCACCAGGTTCCATTGTCTGTTCTGGTTTGTCTCTATGGCTGGATGCCCTTTCAAACACCAACCACTTTACAGAATGTACTCGGTGCTCTTTACGTGGCACTATCACTAGCGCTCTTTATGTGGCACATAAATTTCTATTGATTTACCAGAAACAATAAATTACAGGACTCAATACAAATGTAGGCTACTCTTTAAAATATTATAGCTGAAAGGCTCTCCTTTCCAGTACTCAGAGTTGCTCATTTCCAGTTATCAGCAGGTAAACTGAGTATGGTTTTCATTTGAATACCCAATGTCAGATTTTCTCTTTTTTTTCTTTTAAATATGAAATGAAAGCTTGAAGAAAACGCTTACCCGTGTGTTCTTTTGTTTAAAAGACTTTTTGAGCAAAAAGGTTTTCAAATAAAAGAACATAACAATAAGCATTTCTTTCAAGCTTTAATTTCATATTTCATGAAATATGCAGACAGGGGATATCTCAAAAGAAAACCAGGTTCGGTTTATCTGCTGATGATTGAAACGAGCCTTTCAGTTATAATATATATATATATATATATATATATATATATATATATATATACATATTTGAAAAAAAAAGAAAAAAAATGACTTTACTGGTATTTCTAATCAGTTTAATCTATTATTTTTTAATACATACATGTGTGTGTGTATATATATATATATATATATATATATATATATATATATATATATATATATATATATATATATATATTAATGTTTGCTTTTATATCAAGTTATAATAAAAACAGTTTTACATTCAAACGAAGGATTAATCTATACATTCTGTAAAGTACATATTTACTATAGTTTAACAACAATAGTGTTGACAGTAACTTCGAAGTCTCAGCCTGCTTAGCCTTCATCTAACAGTAGTGCATTTGTGTTCATGTTCCTTGGATGTAGACTCTGTTATTTATATTTTTTTATGTATAGTTATATGCACGCCTTTTTAAAATGCCCTACATTTGTGTCGGGTCCAAAATAATATATTGTAAATATCTTTACTAAACCCATGCTTAAAACCAAACAGAAGAAATATTCATAAAAGTACAGTCTACAAACTTTGCCTCTCCAAAACACAAAGGTTAAATTTTCTAAATAGTAATCAAATAACACCAAGAACAATTAACTCTTGGAGAGAAATCTGCTAACCAACTAATTTTTCCGCCTAACCACACTCTTTTGTGAACTTTAAAACACAAGATAAATAAATTTGTATATTAACAACATGATCTAAAGCTGACAGACTTAAATAAACACACCTATTCACAGTCATGCATGCTTCACTGAAATCTGAACAATGGTCTTTACCTTCCCAGAACAAACAGATTAAACTTCCTAAATAACACAAACAAGTTAATAAACCTACTGACCAACTAACCTTTCCACTTACCCTCACTCCTTTGTGAACCTCTACAAGAACATCTCCAAAGTACTGAAGCTAAAACACCTGATTACAAACTTCTACATGCATAACTGAATTCTGAACAATAGTACAACCCCAAATTTAATCAATTAAAATCTTCCATAATATCTTTTCCTCAGAAACTACACTACAATCAAATTATCATTCAACAGAGTTTCACCTGCTTCAGAAAATTTAAACTAAACAGATTATACAAAGTCAAGATGAACTCAAATGTACCACTACTTGTTAAAGAATAAGTAGGTCAAAACTTCAGTCACTGTCAACATTATTTTTACTAAAGAAATACTATACACACACACATACACCCGTGTGTACATGCACATGACATATAGTTCTTTTAGATACATTATTCTCCATGCTAACATGTGTTTTGTGATTATAGAAAGCTGTTTAAAAATTCTCAGGAAAGATGACATTATCATAAAAGGATAAGAAAAACTGGAAGACAAGGGGGGGGGGGCAGTGAATAAAAGAAAAGAAAGCAGGTGACATGTTTCTCACATTCCATTTGACCAACGAAAAATATAAGAAAGAAAGAATGGTAGAAACATAGGCAGAAGCTTATCAAATGAATGTTTTCTTAGATTTTTAATTATTTCAAAACACAAAAATGCCCTCAGGAAGAAGTACCACACATACATCCTTACAAATGGCACAATATTTCACCATGTTAGCAGGGAGGAAAGATTAAGTTTTTTGTAAACATTTATCGCAGAATTTTAGAAAAATATTTGCATATCATTGCAGTATGTGGGTTTTTTGGTGTTTTTACGTTTTTTTTTCGTTTTTTTTTTTTGCACAGGTGCAACTTCTCTACAGCTAACAGTTTAACAATGATATAATTCGTGTGTGTGTGTGTATCATATCACTATGGAGACATCTCCCAGAAGCTGTAGAAAATAATGATCACATGAAGCTGGCATCAGTGGTTTAGTATGTATCCCCCTCACAACAGCCATCATCATCATCAGCATTGCATGAGACAGATAGGATCCAATGAATTCAAAGATGTGCTCTAATGTCTGCCTTGGCATAGCTTTTATGTTTGGGTGCCCATCTTAGTACCAACCACTTCATAACATATACTAGGTGCATTTTTTTTCCATACAACAGGCACTAGCGAGGTCCTCCATATATCTCCCAAGGCTACGGAACCTGAGGGGGTGGGGAGACAGCTCGATGCAAGGAATGGGGGTTAAGGTATGAGAGGAGGTGGGGAGGCAAAGCAGGTTCTTGAGAAGCTAAAATGGCAACTCACAAAGAGAGAGACAGAGAGAGAAAAGGGAATCAGTAGCAATTGGAAAAGATAATGGTGACAAGGTATCCAGGTGGCACCTTAAGGTAAGTGGAGAGTAGAAGTAAGAGGAGATAGAGGAACTAGGAGTGTGAGTGGGTGGAGGTGTACAAGAGATGGGAAATGGGAGAGCGGAGGGAGGCAATGGCTGTAAAGATGAAGTAGGGTTGAAGGTGTGTGGAGAATGATGAATACAGGGGGTAGAGGTGGAGCATGGCCAATGGTGCAGGAGTTTGGGGAATGTAGAGGGATGAAAAAAGAGAGCAGTAACAGGATGATAATGATGATATGATGATAGTTGTCACAGGGAGGACAAGAGAGATGACGTGTGTTAGGGAGGCTGCAGAAGAGGGAAAGAGAGAAAGAGGGAGGCAGGCATTGTGCATGGGGAGAGATAATTCAATGGTCCGGAGAGGGGAGGGATGGGGGTTATGATATGACCAGTGTAAGGCGTAGTGAACAATGGATGAAGAAAGACTAACAAGTGAAATGGTTCCCTATAGCAACAAAGAGAGAAATTGTAAGAAGGAGAGAGAGAGAGCTATGGTGAGACATGCAAAAGGAGAGCGACATAAGGGAGGAGATTGGGAGAGATATTCACTTATGCACATACAACACAGGTAATATACACACACACAGACACACATGCATAGAGTGTATTAGTTTTGCTGCGATGGGCAAGTCTTGTGAAGAACCACATATCATTAGGCATCTCAGTCCTTTGTCATCTCCTCAATGAGGCTCAGGGTCCTGAGGTCAGCCTTAACTACTTTGGCCCTTGTCTTCCTGGGTCTCCCTGTTCTACAATCACATTTAGTGACTGGCACTTCTTTATACAGCTGTCCACACCCATATCCCTCATCATCATCTGTCCCAGTCTTCTTTCATGCACATCTGATTGCTCTTTTGTCCAGCTTTTTTTCTCAAAACATTTACACCATGTTGTTCATTGACACTCACATTGGAACATACTAGCTTCATTCCTTTCCTCTCTCTCTTCAACTCCTCTGCATTCAAGACCCAGATTTCATTACCATGCAGAATTTCAGTTCTAACACAAATGTTATACCATCTGTCCAAGGTAACAAAACCACCCCGCTATTTCTAGTAAGCCATCAAGGCATTTTTCTATTTCCAGGGTATTCATAGAACATACAGCTCCCACACATACAAAGCTAATGTTCCCTGCTTGTCTGTCTGCAATTGCACAGTTTATATTGGGGATGGCTATTTTGCTTAATTTTTTCCATGAAAAGATGAAACACTGGATCCCTGACTTGCAATGCTTTCTTCATACTCTGGAAGAAAATAAAGGGGTTTTTCTGAACCCCAACCAGACATAATTAAAGAATTGTGTGGATCAGGAGCTCACTTTGCAACCATGTGGTCTTAGGTTCAGTCCCACTGTGGGCCACCTTGGATGAGTGGCTTCCACCTAGCCCTGGAGCAACCAATGACTTGCGAGTGACGTTGGGAGACGGAAACTGTGTGGAAGCCCATCAAATATACATATATGCATGTATGGATGAGCAAGTGTCTTTGTATCTGTATTTGTCACTGCCCTCTGCTTCACAAAAGATAATGGTTCATTTACATCCCTGTAACTTAGCAGTTTAGCAAAAGAGATTAACAGAATAAGTTCCAGACTTTGAAAGTAACTACTGGGGCCGATTTGTTTGACGAAACCTTTTGAGGCAGTGCCCCAGCATGGCCATGAAAGAACTTAATTTTCTATATACGAAATCAATGCCAAGAACAATAACAACAATCTTTTACTTGCTTCACTCATTTGACTGAGGCCATTCTGGGGCACCGCCTTGAAGAATTTCAGTCAAATGGATAGACACCAATATTTTTTTTAAACCAGGTATTTATTTTATTAGTCACTTTTGTTGAACCACTAAGTTACTGGAATGTAAACACACCAATACCAGTTGTCAAGCAGTAGTGAGTGATGCACACACACACACATACATATACAACGGGCTTCTTGCAGTTTCCATCCACCAAATCCACCCACAAAGCTTTGGTTAGTCCAAGGCTATAGTAGAAGCTAACTTGCCCAAGATGCAACATAGTGAGAGTGAACCTAGAACCATGTGGTTGGGAAGCAAACTTCTTATAATAATAATACGTAACAAATATGGACAAAGATTATTAACCTCTCATTTTGCACTGTGAATCCTTTTGTTTCACTATTTTTCTCACCTCCACCAGGTTACAATGAAAGTCTGAAAATTAATGGAGGCTTCTTCCACATGATATGAAGAAATTGTTACTAAGTGAACACTCTAATAACCATTTCAATGAAGCAACCAAGCAAAAACAGAATTAAGGTAGGGGTGGAATAGAATGGTACATAAATATTGGGATATAAAGGACCAAAATCCCCAGGGAAAAAAAGGAAGTATATATTAAAAAAAAAAATGTATAAAGGTGCAAGTTTGAGTAAGAGTGAAAGTAGACAAAGAGGACTACATACCTGTTTCTGGTAAAAGCAAGAGAGAAAGAAAGAAAGAGAGAAAGACAAGATAGAGATATCAGTAAAGATGGCTTGATTAGGTCTTTTCTGTTTTATATAAAAGAGGATTAGAGAAAAATATCTGTAACACTTCACATTCATATTAGGTCGGAGTTTATTGAAGTTTTAAATCTATCTGGCTCACAGTTGTGTGTATGTGTGTGTGCATATTCGAATACAATACGCACACTCACATACACACAAATGACTGGACAAATGAAAGAATGTGGCACTCAACACAGCTGGTCAGGGTTATATATATTATTCAAAAGTATGGGCCCACAAAACTTTAAACCATATGGAGCTGAGTCAAACTGTTATTACAATTATATATAATTATTTGATAAACACAATATATGTCTTTATGTGCTACTATTAGTTTCATGTGTTGAGAGCATGCCAGACAGTATTTTTGAACATGTCTGGTGTCCTAACACAATCATCAGACATTGCCCACATGCCAGTGTCTGATGATTGTGCATACTATCTGGTATGCAGTCTGGCAAGCTCTCAGCACATGAAACTAATATTAGCACATAAATACAAATATTGTGTTTATTAAATAATATTTATCTCACTCCTGATAAAGTACCTTTTTGTTGATCTTACCATCATGGAACAGTACATATATATATATATATATATATATAATATATATATATATATATGTGTGTGTGTGTGTGTGTGTGGTGTGTGTGTGTGTGTGCCTTTATGGGTATTGTGTGTGTGTATGAGTATGTGCATTATATGTAAGTTCTTGTGTCTAGCAAAATATTTTGAATAACATGCACTCATTTACATTGTGAGTGACTCTGTGTGTGTGGTGTGTGTGTGTGTGTGTGTGTGTGTGTGTGTGTGTGTAGGAATGATATAAATATTTGATAAGAACATGGAAGCTAAAAGCCAGGATATTTTGTGCTTTATCAGATGAGTTACAATACGATTTATATAGCATGTCATGCTTGCCCATAGGACACAAATGGTAAAGTCTAAGATCCAGAAGTTTGGCACCACCATACTCTTAGCCATTGATAATACAATAGAGGAGGAGGGGAGGAGGAGGAAGAGAGGGGGAGGAGGGGGCAGTGTATAGTGTGCTTGTAAGTGGAGTAAGAGGAAGACCTATGGAGGGTGTATTCTTGCAGTCTGTGTAAAAAAAATGAATAAATACAAAAAAAGGGTGAATGTCTCTTAATCCCCAAAGAGCTTTCAATGATCAGTGCCTGTCTTTGTTTTTTTTTTTGGTGATGGTTGGTGGAGTTGTGCTTAGTGAATCCAGGAGAAATCTTAACCTGTGTAGGATGCCAGATTGTCTTGGGTACCATTTCCAAATAATCTGGAATCTATTACTAACAGCCTGTAGAACTAAGGCAATACAGGATCAAATGCAACACAAAAATATACAAAATGTTTATAATAAATCTAAAGTGTTTACAAGCTTCTGCAAAACTACGTAATTCTGTTTGCACAGATTTACTAAAACAGGATGAAGGATTCCAGATCAAGCCTATGGCAATATTTGGTCCAGGTAAGGCAGCAAGCTGGCAGAAACGTTTGCATGCTGGGTGAAATGCTTAGCAGTATCTTGTCTGTCTTTATACTCTGAGTTCAAAATCCATCGAGGTTGACTTTACATCCTTTCAGGTTCTATAAATTAAGTACCTGATGCATATTGGGGTCAATCTAATTGACTGGGCCCTTCTCCAAAAAATTTGGGCCTTGTGCCTAGAGTAGAAAAGAATATTTGGTCCAGGTCCCCTCGCAATTTCATTAAAAAAATGTTAATTTTTTTTACAATATATCATCATCATCATCATCATCGTTTAACGTCTGCTTTCCATGCTAGCATGGGTTGGACGGTTCAACTGGGGTCTGGGGAGCCCGAAGGCTGCACCAGGCCAGTCAGATCTGGCAGTGTTTCTACAGCTGGATGCCCTTCCTAACGCCAACCACTCCGAGAGTGTAGTGGGTGATTTTATGTGCCACCGACACAGGTGCCAGACGAGGCTGGCGAACGGCCACGCTCGGATGGTGTTTTTATGTGCCACCAACACAGGTGCCAGACGAGGCTGGCAGATGGCCACGCTCGGATGGTGTTTTTATGTGCCACCGACACAGGTGCCAGACGAGGCTGGCAGACGGCCACGCTCGGATGGTGTTTTTATGTGCCACCGACACAGGTGCCAGACGAGGCTGGCAGACGGCCACGCTCGGATGGTGTTTTTATGTGCCACCGACACAGGTGCCAGAATATATATATATATATATATATATATATATTCATATATTGTGAGAATTACTTTAGAATTGGAGCCCAGCTAAAGTCATGATTGATACCAAATCCAGTTCTTAGCAAATCTTTTGTTATATAAATCAATTAAAAAGTAGTATATAAATCCATGTATTAAAATATATGACCTATTTTCTCTTCTCTTTAACGATACAGATTGAACAGAAATGGAATTTATGTTCTACTGTTTTGAAATTTACACACATGTTCATCCAAATAGACTCCAGTGATATGAGAAATATTGAAAGGTTTTACAAAGGAAAAAGCGAATGCTTTCTATTGAGGATTAGTCTTCTCAAGAACTGTTTGCACTCATTTGGACAAACTCAAGTTGCACACATACCATGGGGATGGATTTTCCCCACACATCTCTGCACACAAGCTTTGCTAACATCCCATAGTCTTTTTTTTCTCTATTGTTAATAAAGTTGTTCAATATATATATATATATAGAGAGAGAGAGAGAGACAGACAGACAGACAGACAGATAGACAGAGAGAGACAGAGAGCCCTTCATCCATTTACTTGGCCTACATTATGAATAGGGTTTTTAGAAATCATAGTTCCAATCTGGTCTACAAGATCTGGTTTATGCTTCAACTGCCCTCAACCCACGAAGGGCTTTGGATTCCTTCTGATCAATATATGTCTAAGTTGCTGATGGATGACAGTGCTGCAACTAAATGTCAGTGACGTAAAGAAACTGTAGAGAAATTCCTTCTTCGAAGAGCAACCTAACGTGTCACTTACCTTCTTCCTTTTACTTTACTAATGCCATCCTTCTCCCTCCCTCCTTCCCTCTCTCTTGTCTTCTGCTGACCAAAGTTGGTGTCAAGACAATTGCTGAAGTTTCAATCTACAGACACACTCATTAGCAACAACAGCTTCATCAAACAAGAAATACATCATTAACAGATTTTTAAACTGCACACACACACACTTGTTGATATATCAATTTATGTAGAATTATATCTGAAAGTGTTGTGCTAAGGGATGAAAGCAGGGATCCAGTCTAGTCACAGTAAATGATATGAGGAGGGATGGGAAAGGGTGAAGTAGAGGACAATGTTTAAAATGGAAAATGATGCAGGAGATTGTAAGGAAATCCCAGGAAGTTTAACAAAGGACAATGAAAATTATATTATTAATGATTCTAATTGGGTTTGTAATAACGAGAATGGTGATGATGACAACGACGACTAGCAACAGCATTTTGGAAGCACCATCAAAGGAACTTCTCCATAGTCATTGGACCCACAAAAGTAACAGCCAAATCTCAACTAAATCTGTCTTATATAGAACAGGACATTAGTAATGCGGTCATCTGTACCACACAAAAAGATGGGACGGTCATGGATAAAAGGCCTTTGATCACCAGCTGAATCAGCAAGGACATGATGAACCCCCTTAAAAAAAAAATTACACCCCCACCCCCAACACCACAAACAACAAAACTTTCACCAATGGTCATCCTTCAAGACAATGCCAACACTTGGTTGATTCTCCTCAATTGAGAGTTTTGTGCTGTGGCTTTGTCGTAGTATCATGTCCCATGCAACAACAACAACAACCAGTATGGAGTCTGTCCATCTGTCAGAGCCAGTAGAATCAATACTTGGAACATCAGCTTCAAACCAAATACAAGTATTGATCTGTGGTGGGGGTGATGGCAGACGTAGTGGGGGTGATGGCAGACGTTGCAGAGTTCATGATAGTAGTAGTAGTAGTAGTAGTAAAAAAGGTGGTGGTGGCAACAGCAGTGGCAGTTCTTAGCAAAGATAGAGGTAGTGTGTTGGTGATAGTAACAGTGGTAGTGGTGAAAGTAGAAATATTGTAAATGGTGGAGACGAAGGAGGTAGTGGTGGTGGTGGTGGTGGTGGTGGTAATAATACGGATGTGGAGTGGGGAGGCAACTCATTCTTCAAGTCCAGAATGTTCCAGAAGGATTAAATCAATATCAAATGGCATCAAACAAACACATTCATTTCTTTTCTTTTTTCTTTTCATATGAAGAATCAAAGAATCTATTGGAAAGGAATTTGTCATTATAGGAAATATTTTTGTTGTGGTGGTGGTGAGGCAGCAGTGATGGTACAGCTGTTGTCATCGAATCAATTTAGGTGACTGATCATGCACACCAATCCTAGCAGCAGCATTATTGTTATCATTCAATAATAATATAATAATAATAATAATAATAATAATAATAATAATAATAATAATGAGAGAGCAGTGCATGCAATCAAAGTGACACTGGGGTAAAAATATATGAAGCCCAGTGTACCCATCATGACTATGATGCTCCCCCAGATCAGAAACCATGAAAGCCACTGTCTGGTACTGCTGCTGAGCTGGCAGAAACATTACCACACCAGACAAAAGGTTTAGCAGCATTTTCATCAGTCTTTACGTTCTGAGTTCAAATTCTGCTAAAGTCGACTTTACCTTTCATCCTTTCAGGACAATAAAATAAATACCTATTTCTTTACTACCCACAAGAGGCTAAACATAGGAGGGACAAACAAGGACAGACACATGAATTAAGTTGATTACATTGACCCTAGTGCGTAACTGGTACTTAATTTATCGACCCCGAAAGGATGAAAGGCAAAGTCGACCTCGGTGGAATTTGAACTGAGAATGTACTGGCAGACGAAATACGGCTACGCATTTCACCCGGCGTGCTAACGTTTCTGCCAGCTCGCCGCCACAATAAAATAAATACCAGTTGCACACTGGGGTTGAAATAAACAACTAAACCTCCCCCACCAGAATTTCTGGCCTTGTGCCTATATGTAGAAAGCATTTCTACCACCACCACACAACAACAAATAACACCAGATACTACTTGCTATGGCACCAGATTCAAAATATCTCCCACCCCATCCCATACTTCTTTCATGAGGGGTGGAAACAGACTCTACAAGGGGGTGCAGCATTATTACACTCAGCAAGTAGTGGGAACACTATATACTTGACAAATGTTTTGCTGATTTCCAGTATGTATATATTTGTGTGTGTGTGTGTGTGCCCACCTATGCAGAAATTGAAGAGGTGTTACAATAGCTGTAGTAAAAGACAGTGGTTGTTTAGCCTAAGGTCATTCCTGATTGAGTATAACTCTCATCAAAGGATTTCTGGCCCTGACCAGCATATATACTAGGGTAACCAATGTGACCTCCCTTTTTTTAAGACAAAAGGGTAGGATTTTCAAGGAGATCTGGCTGCTATTTCTAACATACAGCAGTTCCCTTGTCATCTCAAAAATAGTCACAGTTGTCGTTTAACACCAGGTCAGCACCCTTTGAGCTGTTTTATGCTGAAAAATATTTCAACTATAATTATCTTGTCTTTCTAAAGCTACATTTCTTCTCCATAATTAAGATAGTATGGTGTGATTCGAAGAAGATATTACTGCTATTTCTAGCAGATCAAGTGAAAATGCAGAAGTTTTCTCATTAACACTGTGGCAGATGTGTATAATGACCCTATGATACTAACTAAACAAACTGCAGGGTGTCAAGCTAATTAACTCAATAAATTATGTGTAAATGTAATCAAAAGTTATTGAGGCACCAGCTGAAGACTTGGTCTTTGAGTTATTTATGAAGTACATGTCAGCTGGACAGAGACCATCCTTTCACAAACAACTACACACCATAAAAAATAATAGTGGCAGAAGAGTATTAATAACCAAGAGGTAATATTTATCTCCATGTGAAAGTTGATGTTTTGTTAGAACGTAGAAAACTGCATTATTTGCCCAGAGAGAACCGCTCTAGTGGACTTGTGGTGCATAGAAGCACTCATGTTTATATCGCTAGCAGGAGAGAATCCTCAGTCATCACCACCGGGACTTCAGATCACATGATTTTAGCCTTCCTTGGCCTTGTCAAGGGCAGATGCCTGATGCTAGAGAAAACAGTGATTCGCTTGTCAGCGATATTTAGAAGCTCAGCACCTAATCAAGCACTGGTATCACAAAAAGCCAATGAGCTTATTAAAAAATAATTAATAGAGAACAGAAGCAATATTAAGACCAAAAGGCATCCTTAATTTCCGACTTAGCAGTGGTGGTCGTTTTACAACACAAAATGCTGTGTTATTTCGCCTGAGCAAATAATGCAATATTCTACATTCTAACCCTCACCTCCACTTTTATGTGGGGACAACTGCACACCACATTTCATTCCTCTTTTATATTGTACCCTAAATAAGATTTAGATGTATTTTACCCCAGTATCTTACTGGTATCCATTCTCCTACCACCAGTCAATCAGATGTTCATAATTTTGGTATTTCTAACTGAGGCTGGAAGCTAACTGCCTGATAGACTCTTGTTTCTTCCTTAATGGTATTTCCTAAGCACTGATCTATCCTAACAACTTGGACTTTTAGATGATTCCTCCTCTTATTTATATTATTTACATTTGACAGATATTTCTCCTCATCTTGTTTGTTGTTAACACAACATTTCAGCTGATATACTCTCCAGCTTTCATCAGGTGTCTTGGGAAAATTTCGAACCTGGGTTCTCATTCTTAAGGTATTTTTCAATTATTATTAATATTATTATTATTATTCAGGTCACTGCCTGGAATCGAACTTGGAATCTTGGGGTTAGTAGCCCGTGCTCTGAACCATTATGCCATATGCCTGTGGGTTAAGAGCGCGAGCTACTAACCCCAAGATTCTGAGTTCAATTCCAGGCAGTGACCTGAATAATAATAATAATAATAATAATAATAATAATATCGAAAAATACCTTAAGAATGAGAACCCAGGTTCGAAATTTCCCCAAGACACCTGATGAAGGCTGGAGGGTATATCAGCCGAAGCATTGTGTTTAACAACAAACAAGATGAGGACAAATATCCGTCAAATGTAAATACTGTTAAATGAGGGGAATATGTTGAATAAAATCATAATTAACTGATCCTCTTGTTTCCTTTTACTGTAAGCTATGAATATTTCAGCACCCGCTTCTAGTGAAATGGAAATTAAATTGTACTCTTTTAACAAGGGAGAAAAGGCACAAAGGTGAAGATAATAATAATAATGATAATAATAATGATTTCGAATTTTGCCACAGGGCCAGCAGCTTTTAAGGGGAGGGAGAAGTCAATTACATTGATCCCAGTGCTTGGCTGGTGTTTATTTTATCAACCACCAAAGGATGAAAGGCAAAGTTGACCTCAACAGGGTTTGAACTCAGAACATAAAGACAGAGGAAATGCTTTGCAACATTTTGTACAACATGTTAACGATTCTGCCATCTTGCCACCTTAGTAGTAATAATAATAATAATAGAAGGCGGTAAGCTGGCAGAATCGTTAGCACACCAGGTGAAATGTTTAGCGGTATTTCATCTGCCGCTGCATTCTGAGTTCAAATTCCGCTGAGGTTGACTTTGCCTTTCATTCTTTCGGGGTCGATTAATTAAGTATCAGTTACGCACCGGGGTCGATGTAAACGACTTAGTCCCTTTGTCTGTCATTGTTAGTCCCCTCTATGTTTAGCCCCTTGTGGGCAATAAATAATTAAATACTAATAATTCTTTCTACTGAAGGCACAAGGCCTGATATTTGAGGGGTGGGGGACTAGTTGATTACATCAACCTCAATGAAACACCAGTTCTTAATTTATCGACCCCGAAAGGATGAAAGACAAAATCGGCCTCAGTGGAATTCGAACTCGGAACATAAAGACAGACAAAAATGCTGCTAAGCATTCCATCTGGCATGCTAACAATTCTGCCAGCCCACTGCCTTTAAAAGCAAACTTGTTGTTCAGGATTTGAACCTGGAACACAAAGTGATCTTCAGGAAACATAACACCATAACCTCTGCACCATCTTCTAAGGAGGAGGAGGAGGAGGAGGGGGGAAAGAAAGAAAGAAGAAAGAAAGGAGGAGGAGGAGGTGGAGGATTACTGATCTTGATCCAGGAGTAGCAACTTTAATTACCTCAACCCCAGTATTTGACTGGTACTTGTTCCATCAATTCTGATATGACCAGCAGTCAGAAATAACCGAGATGCTGTGCTGTCCATTATCATTAGACTGAAGGCAACAAACACTAAAGTATTTACAGCAGATTTGAGCCGACGACCTTTCAGATTGTAGTGTTGTCAGTTGTTTTATGTTTTGTGTGGAATGTAAAGTTGGGAGCGGGGGACTTCTCAGAGGAATGGTGCGGGGGAGAGACGAAACAAGAAAGAAAAAAAAAATGGAGATTATTTAAGTAACCAAGAATAAATAGCTCTATAACTGGAACCAGAAATAACAAGAGAACATAAGGAGGACAAGCGGAAGTGGGGGGCAAGGGGGGAGTGAGTGATGTGCTGGAACCTATGTTCTCCCTCCTCTTCTTTCTACAACTTTTGTTAGGTTATTGGCCTCTATAAATATGTAACACTAATAATGACTAAAATTACAAACTTCTGTTTTGTCCTATTTCAGCATTCTTCCTCCTCCTCCCTCTTCTCTCTCTCTACCACTTGTCTTCCTTTCATTTTACACACCCCTCGTCTTTCCTCCAACCAGCTTTCTCTATTTCTCAACCATTTCCTCTCAAACACCCCTCCCCCTCCCAAAGTTTGCTCCCTCTATCCTCCCATCTCCTCTCGTCCTCCTCATTGAATTCCATCAAAACCAGATAATACTTCTTTAACAAGATCAATTACAATGTTTTATTGTAAGGAACCAAATCACAGAATAGCGCTTATTCCTTAGATTGTCGAAGCCAACTCTACTCATACAAGTTGTCAATGAGAAGATTACAGCGCAGCTCCACGCCAATATGTCAAGATTCCAGCTAATTCCTACCAGCTGCTGTACAAATGGAATGGCCTAATAACTGTGATCCCAGCTTATAAGCTTTTCATTCAAATCAAACTCACTGCAAAGTCTTTCAATCTGTATTTGTGTATTTAAATTATTGATACAATCATTTCACTTAACTGTCAGAAATATGTACCAGATCATTAAGAATTGTCATCCAAGGTGGACTTGCATCCTACATAGGGAGAGGTTCAATCTCTCAACCACTTAACACTATAAAACTGGAACTAAACACCAGCCATTCCAAGCTGACTAGTGAGGCATTTACACTTACTCTTGGCTAATGTCAACAGACCCTTCTCATACAAGTTACTGGTTATGAACAGATTACAGGTGACATACAGTTCTAATACAGTTTTAAATTAAAAACCAATACCTGCCAGGTGGTGACAGCCACCTCTTCTAGCTGACAAATTAACACTGAGCTAATTACACACATATCATGCACCAGAAATCAACTGTGTTTACCAAAAGAAACTATACCAGGCTACACTGCTGAGTTTACATTGAAATTTCATCTGCAGACAAAACATTCCTCTTTGTTTTGTAACCAAATTCCTATCACAGCCAGACAAAGTCTGTGATTTAGAGATCAGTTGGATATGTTTCGTTTTACATCACATTTAAATATCTAAAAGAAATTTTGGCTTAATCAGAGAAAAAACAATGCTCTGGACCATTTTCAGAGCCCCTGGAACTAATTGGAGGAAGTTATCTTTAGAGTGGAGCCATGGCCAAACTGCTTGCAACAGAACCAAAATCATGCAGTTCTTGGTCTCTATTTACCAACAGATGATTCTCAATGACTCCAAGAATCAGTGGAGCATCCTCTGCCTGTAATCGATTCACATAGATTCTATGTCAATAAAGTTTGCAGCTCCATTGAACATTATACATTTCTTGGTGTATAGTAGCTTTATTAAGGGGAAATGATTTTAGGTTGAGCAACAACATTATATAAACATATTGAGATTTGTAAAATTTATTTCATCCGTGAATTAAAGTCTTTCTAAAATTTTTGCCAGCAGACCATCTTCATCACACTGATCCTTGAAAATATGAGACTCCACAGAGACTAAAATATCAAATGATTTATGTTTTTGAAAAACAACAATTTGCTTTAGAAATATCTTGCCACACAGGAATATATGCTAAGAAGTAGAATGTTAGACCATCCCAGATAGAACTAGGGATGGTAGACAAGTAAGTGACATCAGTCTTTTAAAGATGCTTATGCCACATCAGCCAGCTTCTGCAAAGATTTGTCTCAAATTTGAGGACACAAAATATAATCATAAAATTTAGAGCTGACCTTGAGAGAAACAGAGAAGTGTCAGTTTAATTCCTGTAACTGTGAAGGATATTCCTTAAGACTTGTCAACGCTTAAAGAAAATGACAATGACCTTGGAAAATAAAGGTATTTACTCTGAAATGGTGAGCTGGCTGATGGAATGAGAAGAAGAGTAGTTACACTGGAAATATTTTCTCCATTGAAGTGAAAATGCTAGTTTTGAGAACATTGGTTAGAAGAATTTTGACAATGTGGGACGATCACAGAGTTTTAGTGCCTCCAAATTTCAGATCAACTAAATAATGTATGGTCCTATTTTCAGTTATAGATTGGGAGGAGGAACAGCAACTAGATGAAAAATTGGGGTAACTTTGCTTGGTAGGGTCAACTGACTGATATCAGCCTGATTGAGCTGCAATTGGTTCGGTAATGAGGGCCGCAACATCACTTTTAGTAGCTAACATGGCACATTCAGAAAGCTACAAATGGTTTTCATAATTTTGTGAGAGGCTAGGAAAAATTTCCAATAGCATTTCTAGAGATAAGGCTGTGGATGTGAAAGCATGCATGCATGTGTGTGTGTGTGTGTGTGTGTGTGTGTGTGTGTGCATGCACATACATACACACACACACATATAAATGCATGCATATACTCATCTCAGGACAGAGTGTCTTGGGACAGATATGGAAAATGCCCCCGTTATTGAATACATACATAAACATCCACACAAGGAAAACTGGTGGATCATTTCCATCAAAACTTCTGTCAAAAGTAAACAACAGAGCAGATATCATTGTTCAGGACAGACAAAAAGAAGTATGTGCCATCATTGAAGCCAACTGTCCTGTTGGTGTGAATATTTCTTTGAAAATCAAAGGGAAAGAGGATGACAATGGATAACTGCTTCAGAACCTCCAGTTTCTATAATCCAGATTATAAATTCCCATTTATACCAATAAGAACTGGCGCCCTTGGTTTTGTGAGTAAATGACTAAGTGACAATCTAGATACACTAGGGTTTTCAGAACAAGGAAATCAACCAAACTGATTCACATATTACAATTACAATCTGTAAGTGGAACAGTCAAAATATACAAGATTTTCTTCAAGTTTAAAATGTGACATTGTTTTCATTATCTACATTCCAATGATGGAGCTTTGTATCTTCATTAGAGACCAGCTCCTTCCTTGCAAGAATAATTAAAAATAGAACAAACAAACAAACAAACAATCATACATGCATATGTGTGTACATACATCATACATATGATAAATGTATTTAGTGATGGTCATTACAAGACTGGTGATGAGAAATGAAACATTAACCATTCCTATAATGTATTGTCACATCATTCACTTGGCCAGCTGTGAATCTCTAGAGATCATAATTCATATTAAACTTTAATATGAAATGTTTTCTAGAGCTGTAGGAGGTAAATTAACATGACAGTGTGCAAAAAAACACAGAACTCAGGAGAACTGCACTTAACACAAACACAATTTTATAAGGAAGGGCTAAACAAATATGCAACCTAGTCTAGAGACAGGGGTTAAAGAAAACTGGCAAACCTTGCTAATACAATTCAAATACTAATTAAAGGAAACGTGCATTTAATGCAGAAATAGCTTTCAGATTGGCAGGTATAAAAAAGCTAAACAAACAAAAATAAGAAGGAAAAAAAAATGACAATTAAAGATTTTCAAAAAGAAAGATGCAAATAATATTTTTTAAAAATCTATATATAAAAATAAAGCAAGAATTAAACTAAATGTAAAAAAAAAAGTTTAAATTTCAAGAAGTAAAATATTGGATAAAGAACATGTTTTTACCAATATTGCAATCGATCATTAACTGACATGATTAGTTTTAGTCAAGATTTTTGTTATTTATCATTTTATCATCATCATCACCTTTATCATTATCATCATCCAGTATAAATGATCGATGTCAATTCAGCACACCATTTACTATTTTCTTCAAGAAAGCGTATAATATTCCCATTTTAGAATTTATCATTAATATTTATTTCTTCATTGTTTTTTCTTTGCATTTAAATCCATTTTTCGTTTTTTTTTACTGTTTCTTACTTTCATTTATTTTCCTTTTACCTCTTGAATAAAAATGTACAGTCTTGCAAAAACCCTTCACAAACATAAAGAATTGGTGAAGCAGATTATCAGCATGGTTTGTGCAAGTCTAAGACAACCAAAAAAAAAAGAAGAAAAGAGAATAATTTGCATTTTCATATAAAATAGATGCTGAGAAATTGGTTTACCTGGATGTCCTAAGAGTAACAGAAAGAGAATACAAGAATATTGGTTAAGATATAGCAACAGTTTGGGAATAATTTTATTGATTTTTTTATTAACTGAAATACATGACGAAACAGTCATTTTCACTCACCACAAGAGCAACGAAGCAGTAAACAATGGGAATAAAATTCGGTCATGAGAGAAGAGCTAACAAGATGGAGAGTTGCACCAGGCTCCAATTGTCTGTTCTGCTAGGTTTCCTATGACTGGATGCTTTTCTTAATGCCAACCACTTTACAAAATGTACTGGATGCTTTTTAAAGGGTTCACTGATCTTACTGTGTGGCACCTTATGTTAGGGTTTTCTACCTCAGACTTTGTGAATGGAAACAGTTCAGAAGCTGATCATATAAACTGAAATATATTCTTGAGTGGTAGACTTAATTTGTCAACTAGCTTAATCTCCCCACACCTGGTCCTTAAGAGTCTTTAACTGGGCCCATTCTGTTGTAAATATTGAGACCAGGTCTGAGAATAACCCACAAGTTGGTAACCTGACAAAAAAATCCCGGGTTCTGCACTTCCTCTTCTAAGTGATGAAAAAAAAAGTATCTGAGTGGGTTTTGGGGCGTTCATCTCTATGATAAGGCCACCAATTATCAAATATTTGAATTTTTTTTACAATTATAGAATTCATGAAGTTGGTTTGTCTAACAAAATAATTTTTGAAATAGAACAAAGAAAATGAAGAAGTCAAGCCAAATTCTATTTCAATATCGGTACTGTCTGAGTAAACACAAAATGTGAAACGGTTCACAAGGAAAATTGATTTAAGACATTTTCTTCTTTTTTGTTAAAATCTGAAATTTAAATAAAGGGTGGGGGTGGGGTGGGGATGTTAGATTGAATTTAATTTCTTTACCTTGCAAATATAACATATGTGCTTGTGACCATTAGTATAAGATTCTTCTTCTTCTTCAAAGCAACTTAAATGGAAAACACGCCAACATTTGTTGCAGCTAATAACATCTCCTGGACCATGGCATTTGAAACAATACCAATCATGGCCATCATCAACCTGTAAAGAACAATACAAAAACAATACAATCGCTGAATTAGTTAAAGAGTTGCAGTAAAGGGTCAACTAGAGTTAAAATAGAAGGGAGTTGTTGAGAGAGCCATTGATAGAGAATTTATTCTGATAGTGGCAGAAATGATAGAAATAGACCCTCTTCTCTCATTGTTCAAGGTCAATAGAAGATTGGCAACTGAGCAATTTAATCTAATGAAACACTACATATTGACATATATGCACAAGAACAGCACCCAGTAGACTCTGTAAAGTGGATAGCATTAAGAAGGGCATCCAGCCATAGACACTGTACCAAAGATGATATGGGGGGGGGCTCATCATAGCCCGGTGGCTTGACAGGTCCTGTCATCTGCCCAACCCATATCCAGTGGCTTGGCAGTTCCTATCAAACTGTCCAACCCATGCCTAGTGGCTTGACAGTTCCTCTCAAACTGCCCAACCCATTCCAGCATGGAAAATGGACCCTCAATTATAATAAGGTACAAACTTAAAGAAACACACACACTGTCATTTTGGTAATTTGTAATTATACCAAAAGTAATGAAAATACAGTCAGGAAAAGCAAAACAAAGACAAGTAGCCAAGACACTAACTTTCTTCAGCTCGGTCTTCTTATATTTAAATAAATATTGCAAGATATGATCACAACTCTAAGCAGTAGCAGAAGCACTGCAGAACATGATGTCACACTCCACCTCAACCCACTGTAACATGTGTTGTCACACCTAGGCAGAGTACAGCTATCAGCTGAATCTATAATAAAGATAGTGCCGCCCACCAGGCTCTCGAAGGAAGGTGAGGCGTGTTTTTTCCTTACAGTGGCAGTGTTGGAAGAGTGTGTTTGGAAGACTAGACTGCAAGGACTTGTGACGGGAACCTTCATCCCTGGCCCTGGATCGCTCACCTTTTTCAGATATCATGTGAAGAGCAAGATAGGGCTGGAGAGGGGACAACTGTCACAAAGTGTGTTTGACAAAAGATGGAAGGCTGTGGTAAGAAAGGTGGGTGCAAGTGACCCTGCTTAATCTTCATAGAAAAGGAAAAAGGTGTAGTCGCTGGGCTCTTCAGTCCATCAAGTTTTACCCCCAAAAAGTCAAAATATATATCAATCCTAAATTTTTTAAATTCAACTATCATTCAAACTCATTATAACAATAATTGTTTGTATTGTCCTGTTTTGTCCCCTCTGTTTATGATAACAATTATTTAAAAAAACAATTCAACCCACTGTGGAATGATTTTCCGCAAGAACAATTGAAATTAGCACTGAAAGTGGTTGGTTATGTTTGTGTCTGTAACGTGACCATCACACCCTAACAGCCTCCTATACACCAGTAGAAACAGGGGCCAGTGTCAGAGTGTTTATACTCTGTTGTAGCCCCAACCTACAACAAAAAGTCAACTGATAGCAGAGATGAAATGATAGAGCGTCCATTAAAGCTACAGGCACAAGGCCTGCAATTTGGGAGCAAGTGGCTAACCAGTTACACTGACCTCAGTCCTTGACGGATATTTTATCAACCCCGAAAGGATGAAAGGTAAAGTTGATCTCGATGGATTTTTAAACTCAGAACATAAAGTCAGAAGAACTGCCAGAAAGTATTCCATCCAACATGCGAACCATTCTGCCAGCTCAGCACTTTTGTAGTGAAAAACAGACTGTAAAACAAAAGATTCCTTACCAGCTCACTTTCATCAGAAATCTTATATCCTTTCTGCTCCATCCCAGTCTTGGAGCCTTTGTTACCAATGGCAGTGTAGGAAATGATGAGGTTGTCTTTGACTGCATTCTGTAGCTGCTTGTGAGTTTCGGAGGGAGGAACTTTGTGTTCTCGCTGCATGTAGCGCGTGATGCGCTCCAAGTTGGGGATTTGCTTCTGTTGTTTGATATATGCAATGGCATTGAGTAGCTGTCGAGCTTGAACTACTGTTGCTTGTCTCCTCCACACCATAGTCGTCCAACCGGGAGCTCTCTGGAAATCGAGTCACAAGCAATTTCTGAAAAATACGGAAACAATAATAATAATAATAATAATAATATAATAATAATAATAGCTTCAAATTTTGCCACAAGGGCAGCCATTTTTGGGGAGGAGATAAGTTGATCAATTGGTACTTGTTTTCATTGATCTCGAAAGGATGAAAGGCAAAGTCAACTTCAGAACTCAGAATTTGAACTCAGAACATAGCGATAAGTGAAATACTGTTAAGCATTTTGTCCATCGTGCTAACGATTCTGCCAGCTCACCACCTTAATAATAATAATAATAATAATAATAATAATAATAATAATCATAATGATGATGATAATAATGTTCTCTGATTTAGGCAGAAGGCCAGTAATTTAGAGGGGAGAGGGGAGGGTGTTAGTCAATAGCACTGACCAAAAGCGATGATGATGATGACAACTATTGAAAATAAGACATTTTTAGTTTTAAAAGGTGATATCTTTATAATTGAAACAAGTTTTTAACAATCATGTTGAGAAATTCATTTATGTGTGTTTATCGAAGACAAAGAGAAAAGAGGAGAAAGAGAGGGAGAGAGGCAAGCAGAAAGAGAGAATAGAGATTCATATTTTTGTCTTCCAATAATTGTAAGAAGCTGCTGCTTTTAAAAGATCTACCTACCTACCTATCTAATCACCTCTCTGCTAACCAACCTACCAACCTAGCCATCTATTTATTGATCTCTAAATGATGAAAGACAAAGTTCACTGATAGGGTTTGAACCTAAAGCACAGGGAGCCAAAACAAATACTGATTTTCTACCAATTTCACTGCCTTCAATGTTTTTCTATCCAAACTTAATTCACGGCACTCCTCCTTCCCCATCACCCACACTGACAAAGTGTGAGAATTTCCCTTTCCTTTGAAATCCAAAATTAAGAGACGCCCTAACATGTTTTAATACAACAGCATTATATAACAGTCCCTTTCCCACCATAAATAGTAAATATATAACAAACACCTCCCACCACCACCACTTCTGTATAGACTGCCACTGCACCATCTCCTACCATTGCTATGGTTACATTACCAGTTCTTAAGCCCTAACCCTCACCTTGTCCCCTCCACCCACTCAAATTGTCCTAGAATCACAGAGACTACATTGAAAAACAAAAGTGGAAAGATCACAACAACATCACTGGCACCCCAACTCCCAAAACATCATCATCATCATCATCACAACAACCGTCAAAGATGTCTCTATGTGATCACTTGACGTACTAGAAATAGCAGTTAACACTTCCCATAAATCACACCCTACTGTTATACAGACAAGATGGTCGGTTTTGGAATGCTTTTGATTGTAGATCTGCTTGGTGAACAATGGCCTGGGATTAAACAACTTCCAAAGAATTTATTCAGCATTCCAGTGGAGGAGGTGGCTGTCCCCAAAATGTCAGGGAGCCAGAATAAACAAATAGCTTCAAGTATGAGTCTTGGTTAGAGGGTAGAGGAGAAAGTTGAATGAGAGTAGAAGTTATGCAGTGAGAGGAGGGGGGGTACTTGGAATGGTTAAAATAGGGTTGCAGAGATTGTCACAGTAGGAGTAATAGTAGGAGGGAAAGAGAGTAAAATCAAGATTTTTCTCAGGGCATTGACACCCTTAATAAAATGATGTTATTTCATTTCAGCAATTTGCTAATGTCTATACAATCAACTGCAATGACTGCAGAGGGAGGGAGGGGGGTTAGTTGATTACATTGACCCCAGTGTTTCACTGGTTCTTTATTTTACCAGACCTGAAAGGATGAAAGGCAAAGTCGACCTCGATGGAATTTGAACTCGAAACACACAGACAGACGAAATGCAGTTAAGCAGTTTGCCCAATGTGCAAACAATTCAGCCAGCTCACCCACCTAAGCCACTGACAGCAGAACAATGGGGAGGGAACGAAAAGGTTTCAAGTTAGAACAGAGATGACCAAACACATTTAATCTGGGCAAAAGTCAGGAAAAAATCCTACAATTTCTTCATGTCGGAATTGTTGACTTTGGAGTGAATTTTATGTAGTTCTTCAAGAAGGATATTTAGGAATTGTGACATGATGACAAGGGTTCTTAAGGTAACTAAAAGATCAATAACAACACAGATAGACACAGGCATTATTACTGTGTGGTAAGAAGTTTGCTTTCCAACTACATGGTTGCTGGTTCAGTCCCACTGCATGACACCTTCACCAAGTGTCTTCTTCTATAGCCCCAGGCTGACCAAAGACTTGTCAGTGGACCTGGTAGACAGAAACATATGTTCAACCTCTCTTTATTATTATCTCCTTTTCATTCAACCTCTTATTTTTCCAATCATTCACCATGTTGGACCACTGAACTCAACACATTTGTCTTCCTCGCTCTCTATTTATTTCCTCTTGTTCTTTTCTGTTGAACAGCATAGGCTCGAAACGTAAAAAACTTTTCCATTTTTAACTGAGCATCAAGCTAATACACTTGCTTGTTCCTACACCTGTCTTCGTCTTTGTTTTTCTATAAATTTTAACTATATATATATATATATATATATATATATTGGCATGTAAAAAGCACCATCTGAATGTAGCCAATGCCAGTGCCCCTTGACTGGCTCCTGTGCCAGTGACACATAAAAAGCATCCACTACATTCTCGGAGTGGTTGATGTTAGGAAGGGCATCCAGCTATAGAAACATTGCCAGATCAGACTGGAGACTGGTGCAGCCTACTGGCTTACCACTCCTCAGTCAAACCATCCAACCCATGCCAGCATAGAAAACAAATGTTAAACGATGATGATGATGGTATATATCGGTGTGTGAGTGTATGTCTTTTTGTGTCTGTCTCCCACCACTGCTTGACAAATGGTGTTGGTGTGTTTACATCCCCATTACTTAGTGGTTCAGCAACAGAGAACAGTAAGATAAGTACCAAGCTTAAAATAAAAAGAAGAACAAGGGTCAGTTTGGCTTGCCTAAAATTCTTGAACGTGGTGCCCCAGCATGGCCACAGTCTAATGACTGAAAAAAAGTAAATGACAAAAAGATATACATGTTCCTATGGATTCTGAAACCTAAAGGCATGACTGCTACAAGAGTAAGAATGCTGAGAAAAAATATGAGAACAGAATTAGGGAAAGGGAAACTACCGCCCCCCTATTTTCCTTTTCATGCTAGCATAAGGAAGTTAGTTGTTGCATAATTAGATATTAAAATCTTCTTTTGCAGATATACAAGTCCTGCCTAGAGATAACGCTTCATCCATGACACTGGAGATAGAGATAACGAGTCTTGCACAATACAGTAATTCTTTACAGGCTTGAATTCTTGTCCAGGTAATTAGTGGTTCAGAATATTAACCTTAAGCTAATTAATTATTTTAAGTAGGTTACCATGTTATCAAGGATTGAATGATTTGCAAAATTTAGGCAAATTTTGATAAAATGCATAAATAAACATGGAAAAAAGAAATCAGGTTCCTGTGACTAGCCAATCACTGCAAAATTGAATTTCATGGTTATTTCAGTAATGTTAAAGGTCTACCAGAAAATGGAATTGGTATTTCTGCAAGTTACACTACCACACTAACTCAATAAACACAAAATGACATTCTTCTACAAATGATAGATTGATATATAAAACTGTTCTTCAAAACTGAGGGTAATGGGATTTTGAGATGATATATCTGATTCCTACAGGAGGAGGAGGAGGTTAAAAAGGAACATAAACAGAAAGCCAAAAGTTATATTAATGCTATGTTCCTTTTAGATAATTCTTGTAGCTGTCACTTATCTATTTTCGATCTTAGAGAAGTTTCAATGAGGAGTCAGCCTGTGTCAAGATGACGACTTACCTTTCTTTCTCTCTCTCTCTCTCTCTCTCTCTCTCTCTCTCTCTCTCACTCTCTCTCTCTCTCTCTCTCTCTCACACACACACACACACACACAGAGTTGACAAGTTCACTGTCAGAGAAAATCCAAAGGTACCATTACTTTGAACTTATTTAATAAACAGTGACTCAATGTTCTCTCTCTCTCTCTCTCTCAAATAGGTGGGATTTTGAAAATTTGGGCCTTCAGATGTCGTTTAAGCAAATATTTTTACAGCTGGGCATTCTTCTTGTTGAGGCTTCATGACTCCAAATACAAAATACAAATGCCAACAGAAGCCGAGTCAACCATCTTGCTTAGATATTTGGTTGTAACATACAAACCATTATCCTTGCTAGTCAACTTCAATGGCAACTTGGCGATTTTTGCAACAGCAATTCATGAGCCAAAGAAGGGAGCCTCTACTGCTTACTCAATTTGCTAATAATAGCAGCCAAATCTCTCTCAAATCATATTATTGTACAACATTCTTTTGCTGTATAGTATTGTATGATAATGTATTATTCTATAGAGCTTTACGATAACAACTTGTACCAACCCCACAAAACTGTCAGAATCTGGAACAGGGGTAAAATAACAAACCCCATTTGAAGAATCATCACACAGACCCATCCTCTGCCTCTGCACACCCACAACAATTCCAGAAAGGCTAATCTTTGTCATCACTGTCCCCTCCCACCACCAGCACATCTAAAATGCTATACAAATCCTTGGACAGATTCACACCAGTATACTCAACCATAACTAATGAACAAAACAAAGACGATACAGGATTGCTTCAACAACAAAAGCCTTTACACACACACACACACACACACACACACACAGAGTTTTAACTTCATTAGATTGTTAAGTTAATGGTCCATTCTCCTCAATTAGGCTGTAATGTTAATTAACTAAAATATTTTACCTCACCACACACTATATTAGCACCAACCTTTAATGTTGGCTCAGGTTGTTATGGTCATCTGAAATGGACAAGAACACGCTTTCAAAACTAAAAATTTCCTAAGCACAGAACTACATGCTGTTACCCACATTTTTTTCAATCGATATGCCCCACTCCATTATTCGCCAAATCCATTTTACATCTACCCCCAGCCTTACACCAATCACCAAGAAACCTGGCACCAAAACAACAGACTTAAAACAGAACCCATCAAACTAAATCATCTCTCTTCATAGCAACATCAAACACCTGTCACCCCACTGACCATATCAGTCATCCCACTGACCACAACATCAGCTTATCAGAGTCATACCACATCAGTCACCCCATTGACCATAATATCTGACACCCCACTGACCACAACATCCAACACCTCACTGACCACAACATAAAACACCCCAAAGTCACTCACCCTGCTGACCACAATGTCAGTCATTCTCCTGACTACAAAGTCAGTCAACCTGCTGACCACAACATCAATCACCCTCCCTCCCCGAGCAGCATAACGCCAGTCGCCACCCCCAAGACCACAATATCACTCACCACACTGACCACAACATCAGTCACACCACTGACCACAATGGCAAATATTGCACTCAGACTCTCTCTACCTTATCCACCTCCATCACCACCACACTCTACATAGATGGACTGGGCAGTTGAGAGAATAATACCCAGGCAGTTACAATACTTCCCCCTCCTCTGTCACATACAATTTGTCACTGCATGTCAAGAAAGTGTAACAGTCATCAGTTACACACACACACACACACACACACACATACAATACAACTGGAAAATTGGATCTGTTGTGACTAGTTTCTCAACGGAGTCTCTCTACACCCTCGGTCTACTTCATCCCACTTCACGTGGAGCTACACAACAACACTGGTATCCAACTCTACACAACTACATTAAACAACAACATTATTTGATAAAAACCCTATGCAACTCTTATAATTGACCACTTTTAAATACTTCTGGTATGTTCAGAGTTCATGTTCGAACATGTTTTGCTTTGTTGGTATAGAAGAGTTCATGGAAAGTATAGATAAATAAAACAAGTTTGAAATCAAAAACCAGACTTCTCAAGCACCTACATAAAAATTGGCTGACTCACAAACACCATCATTACATCTGTTGCAATAAATGTGTGCGTTTGTGTGTGTACACATGTAGATAGAGCTTTGCACTTGTGTATGGTTCTGTGCACTAGATTCAATATGTGAGTACTCAAGCAGTGGAACATTAAAAGCACCATCTCAGTGTGATCGTTGCCAGGGCCACTAATTGGCTCCTATGCCAATGGCACATAAAAAGCACCATTCGAGCATGATTGTTGCTAGTGTCACCTTACTGGCATGTGAAAAACGACATTCGAGTGCTGTCGTTGCCAGTGCCACAGGACTAGTTCCCATACAGGTAGCACATAAAAAACACCTTTTGAACCTGGTCGTTGCCAGTACTGCCTGACTGGCCCTCATGCCAGTGGAACGTAAAATCACTTACACTCTGTCGTAAATGCACACTGACACTACCCAGCCAGCGGAATATGCTGGCTTCACTTTGATATAAATCAACATAAGATATGCCTGTGCTGCCTGACAGGCTCGTAAAAAGCACCCACTACACTCTCAGAGTGGTTGGCATTAGTAAGGGCATCCAACTGTAGAAGCACTGGTAGATCAGATTGGAGCCAGGTGCAACCACTGGCTTTCCAGACCTCAGTCAAACAGCTCAACCCATGCCAGCATGGAAAACAGATGTTAAACGATGGTGATGCTGATGATGATCTTAAGTGGCCGAAGAACCAATAGGTCACAGGACATATTTCCTGTAACTGTTTATGATGCAAAACAACCAACTCGATAACATCCATGTCTCAAGCCCATCGCTTTGCACTGTAAAAATGAAATAACCTTTCCGATATGGGAATGAATAGTTCAGCCACTGGTTCAAATCTCCAACAAATACTTCTTTAGCCAATTTGCTTCATTCAATGTTACCGCATCACACCCAGCTGTTTAAACTCATTAATTGTCAAACACAGATCATTACAGGTTTCCTCAGGTGTTACTGTTTACTTTGTCAGTTTACCTAACCATGGTGTCAAAGTGTTATGTGATCTGTGTGAAACAGGGGGGTGAGAAGGGAGATGAGGGTAGATATGCCCCCTTCCTATACAATCTAGTGACTGCATATATAGTGGTGGAACTTGAGAACTAGACCATGTTATTATAGTTTAACCCCAAGTCAGCCTTGATCAAGCAGACCCAGGATCAAAGGAATTTCCAGTTAAGACCACCCAGTCTTTTTGTATATCAGGAACCAATATTGTCTGTGTTCTTCCTCTCTTTTAAAACAGTAGGGTGAGAATTCTTTTAGCCATAGCTTAGCACTGATTCAATAGATTAAAGGCATTCCTGATATTTTTGTATATCAGGAACCATCTAGTTCTTCCTTTTTGTGAGGGAGGTTTAGCTCTATATCTAGCAAGCTGACTGACCACATAGAGTTGGTTTGTAGTTTGACACAACAAACTGTAAACAAAGCAATTTGACACATGATAGAGTCTGATGTAAAATAGCAGACTGGTGTCTATAGTGTAAGATATTGTACCAGTAATACGGTAGGGTGAGTTGATAATGTTGACTAGCATGGCAAAGTACACACACACACACAACTAAACAAATAGATTCACACATATCATCATCATCGCCATCATTTAACATATATTTTTTCCATGCTGGCATAAGCTGGATGGTTTGACAGTAGATGGCCAGCTTCCAATTGTCTATTTTGGCATGGTTTCTACAGCCGGATCATCATCATCATCATCTTCATCATCAACATTTAACGTCCGTTTTCCATGCTGGCATGGGTTGGATGGTTTGACTGAGGTCTGGAAAGCCAGCGGCTGCACCAGGCTCCAATCTGATGTGGAGGCCTTTCCTAATGCCAACTACTCTGAGAGTATAGTGGGTGCTTTTTACATGCCGCCAGCACAGGAGCCAGCCAGAGGGCCCTGGCATCGATCATGTTTGAATGGTACTTTTTACGTGCCACCGGCATGGGAGCCCGTCAGGGGGCACTGGCATTAACCATGTTCGGATGCCCTTCCTAATACCAATCACTTTACAGAGTGTACTGGATGCTTTTTACATGGCACCAGCAATATATATATATATATATATATATATATAATATATATATATATATATATATATATATATAGTGGAATGAGTAGCCCATTATATCTCTGTGCATCCGCAGCTAGACATTTTGCTCAATGGTTGGCTCAACTTTGTTTTTGTTTTTTATATTCTTCTGTGTTTATATAGAAAGTATTTTTGTTAAATTTGTAATAAACTGCAACGAAACAACTTACAACGAATGTCGCATGTTAGGTTTGTAGAGTTGAGTGTGACTCAGGGTGGGCAACAGGTGGAGGTGCTAAGTTGCTGAACATTTCAACAGGAATATTTTTCATCTGATAACTATAAAACATCCAAGTGTCATTTGGAAAACATTTACCACAGTGACACTAATTGGTTGACTAATTGGATGATACAGCTACTAATTCTACTAACATCATCATCACCAGCATAACCATTGATAGTACTATCAATGCTGACCAAGTTCTAGCATCATTAGTCAGAGATTATCAAGAAATCTCACCAAAGAATTTTATCAAAGTTTGCCATCTTTGGTCTATGACATTTAGTTGTTGTCATTGTTGTTGCTGTAGTTGCTTCATCATAATGTCTGACAATCCTCTTCAGGAACTTCAAGCCTCATTAGCAGCTAATTAATGGCAACAATCCAAGCTAATGAAATAGTCATTAAAAGTAAATGAAACAAACAACACACACACACACACACACACACACACACACACACACACACACACTGCTTAAACATTAAAGAGCTGATGTTTAGCAGTTTTACAGAATTTAGCTGATGAGAGGTAAATCTGTCTCTGGGTTAGGATACCAATCAATTCCAGCGAATATTCCCAAAGAGCCTGGTATCTATTCCCCAGATGTAAGTGAGCTAAGGCAATATAAAATTAAATGCCCTCCTCAAAAACACAACACTCTCACTGAAACCAAACCATTATAACCATTTCTCCATCAGCACCAAACCAATGATGGAGCAACCCATTTTTGGTATATCAGTGGCTCTCAAACTGTTTCATATCATCATCATCATTTTACATCCAGTTTCTGTGCTGGCATGAGGTGGACAGTTTGACAGGAAATGGCAAGGCTGGAGAGCTGCACCAGGTACCAATTATCTGTTCTGACATGGTTTATACGGCTGGATGCCCTTCTTAATGCCAACCACTTTACAGAATGCATTGGGTGCTTTCTAAGTGTTACCTGCACAGGTGCTTTATATGTGGCACCAGCACTTTATATGTGGCACCAGTATGGCACCGGTACAGATGCCATTGTTGGAACTACTCGCTTCTGGAATTCAACCTCTCTGCCAATGTTGCCACTCCTCAACCATCAACAGGAGAAATCTCACTATTTTAGCAACAGGAAGACTTGAAAACTCTCCAATTCCTTCTTCAGACTAACCATCATCATTGGTTTAACGTGCATTTTCCCATGCTTGCATGGCTCAGGAGGAATTTTCTTGAGGCAGATTTTCTACAGTTGAACACCCTTCCTGTTACAAACCCTCACCTCTTTCTAAGTAAGGTAATATTTGCCCCATGGCCAGACATGTTTTCACAGAAGATTGGAAATGAAGGATACAGCTTGCATGACAATGACATTTGTTAACAACTTAACAACTATCACACAATGTGAAGGCAACAAAACACTAACACACACACACACCACACACAACAGGATTCTTTTACTTTCCACCCATCAAATCCATTCAGGAGGCCTTGGTCAACCCAGGGCTATAAAAGTCAGCACTTGCTCATGGTTCCACGTGGTGGAACTGAACTCAAAATCAGGTTATTGGGAAACACACTCACACACACACCCACACTTGGCAATCCTCAGCACAAACAATAGAAAAACACAACAAAAAAATTAATCAAGCAAAGCAGACAAAAGGATGAAAGTGAAAGCTTGTCAACGTTGGTAAATGCTTCAGTGTTTGGAGAAGTGAGCGAGTGCTGATCTGGAGATGTCTTCAATGGAAGTGATTTTTAATCTAATATGATCTAATCAGGAACCATTTGTGACCATAGCAACCAACACCAGCATCAATAAAACTGCAGGCCAGTTGGTGCACAACGTATGGATATCAAACTTACACGAATCACAGGAAATGCAAACAGCTTTACAAGTATTATATAACTCTGTACATGCACAAGTGTGTGAGTGTGTGTGTGTGTGTGGTGTGTGTGTGGTGTGTGTGTGTAGCAGAGCAAATGTGTTGTTTCATGACACCACTCTGAAAAAGAGTGGTTAATGGTTCGGGTGTTTGACTCTTGATTGTAAGGATGTGAGTTCAATTCCCGGTGCCTCACTGTGTCCTTGAGCAAGACACTTCATTTCATGTTGCTCCAGTCTATTCAGCTAGCAAGAATGTGTTGTACCTGTAATTCAAAGGGACCAGCCTTGTCACATTCTGTGTAATGCCAAATCTCTCTGAGAACTACATCAAGGGTATGCCATATCTGTGGAGCACTCAGCCACTTGCACATTAATTTCACGAGCAAGCTGTTCCATTGACCTGGAACCAGTTGTAAATATGCTTAGGTATACATATCCAGGAAGATCTCAGTGACAGAGACATTTGTATGTAACTCAGGAGTTTTAAAAAAAAAAGGCATCTGTTTGCTCCCTTAAATGTGTGGATGTGCATTCTGTCCACTGGAACCACAAAGATGAAAGCAGCACATCTCATACCATTGGCACTCATATTTCTACAAAAACTTTCAGGCTTTTATAAACAATAACACAAAAGCATGCATGCACACATGCACAAAGGTGGATGTGTATTAAAAGGTGTACATGTGTAATAGGTACCAATGCACAAAGCTCTTGGCCCTTGAGTCACACTGTAGCTTTTGCTAATTGTTGGTTTCAAATTTTGGCACAAGGCCAGCAATTTCAGAGATGAGGTGAACCAATTACATCAACCCCCCAATACACAGCTGGTACTTAATTTTTATCAACCTCAAAAGGCAAAGTTGACCTCAGCAGAATTTGAACTTGAAACATAATGACAGACATAATCCTGCATTTTGCCCAGCATGCTAACAATTCTGCCAACTCATCACTTTACTTCTAACTATTAATAAAACACATATAATTAGCATAGGCATAGGAGTGGCTGTGTGGTAAGTAGCCTTGCTTACAAACCACATGGTACCGGGTTCAGTCCCACTGCGTGGCACCTTGGGCAAGTGTTTTCTACTATAGCTTCAGGCTGACCAAAGCCTTGTGAATGCATGTATATGCATATATATATATATATATATATATATTATATATATATATATATATATATGTATATATATATGTATGTGTGTGCATATATTTGCGTGTCTGTGTCTGCTTGATAACCGATGGTGGTGTTTACATTCTCGTAACTTAGCGGTTCTGCAAAAGAGACCAATAGAATAAGTACTGGGGTCGATTTGCTCGACTAAAGGCGATGCTCCAACATGGCTACAGTCAAATGACTGAAACAAGTAAAAGAGTAAAAGAGGACTCATGTTTTGAATTCTGCTTTCTTATATGTGTGTGTGTGTGCATTAATAGGTATACATGAACACATGGCACTAACAGATGTACATAGACACATACTTGCAGACACGTTTGTGTATATGTCTAGATATATGCTGCCATGTTACTGGCTTAGTAACTAATCTTATTTGACAAACTGTTGTGACTGTGAGCAAAACAGCTCATTTCATTATTTACAGCCTCAGTCTATCTACCTGACAAACATGTCCCATTATTTCTGACACCAAATACTTGACTGGCCAACAATAAGGTTTTTCAGGTATCAAAAAATATTTGTGCCAACATTACCATAATGTTTGAATTGGCATAAATTATTCCTGCTTTTTCCGCCAGAGAAGACTGATAGTAAATAGTGTGTGTGTATGTTTTGCTTGTTTAGACATTCTGTAATAGATGCAAGCAAGCATCACCATTACACAAGAAGAGTCGTTTATTGCCCATCTTCCATGAAAACATGTCTGGACATTAGGAAATATCAACCAATTTATAAACAGATGAGGGTTGACAACAGGAAGAGCATCCACCCACAGAAAATCTGCCAAATTAAATTCTGTTTGATCTGTGGAAGCATGGAAAAATGGTGGCTAAAACAATGGTTATGGCTATATATATATATATATATATATATATATATATATATATATATATACACACACACACACACACACACATTCATGCATATACATAAGTGTCTCTCTCTCTCTCTTTCTCACATTATCATCATTCTAATCATTTGCTTGGCAGATCCAGATTAGATAGCATCACCGCTGCTGAAGCACTCTTCTTGTTGTTGTTATGAGGCAACCATTCACAGAAATAGGTCAGCAATTTCATAAAAGTGAGCCAGCAGTTACAGAGCAAACAACAACAACAGCAACAACAACAAAATGTGAATGAAGTAGACCAGTGTTTTACCATCAGTACAACAAAAGAGAGCGCAGGCATGCATGCAAACAGCCACATAGATTAGATAAGAGAGATACACACACACACCAAGAAAAAAAAAATACTACGATAGAAAGAGAGAGGGAGACAGACAGACAGACACACATCATTTCTACATATTATGCTAATCATTCCATAATATGCTAAAGGGGGATTCCTATTAATCCATCTTTGGCAAACTGCTAGGGGGCGTTCACTTCAAAAACTGAGTATAAACACAAATACATTTGTTTGGTTTGTTTTTTTTTTTTTTTGGTTCTTTTACTTACTTTTATTTATTTCAATCTTTCAACTGTGGCCATGCTGGGGCACTGGAAAGTTCAGTTGATGATCGAAATAGACCAGTTCTTATTTCAAGAAATGGCTTATTTGAATCATCAAGTTTGATGCTTATACTAATAGGGTCATTGGGCCAAACTGCTAACTTATGGGGACACAAACAAAACACCACCAGATCACACACACACACACGCAATAAAATTTGAGAGATCGTTTATAAGGCTTTTACTTACACCAATTTACATGTTTCAATAACAACAAAAAAATTATTAGAATTTTTTTTCACTTATTCAGTCATTAGACTGCGACCATGCTAGGGCACCACCTTGAAGAATTTTAGCTGAACGGATCAACGTCAGCACCTATATTTTTCTTAGCTTGGTACATATTCTATCGTTTATTTTCTTTGTTTGTTTCTTTGCTGAACTGCTAAGTTACATGGATGTAAAGACACTAACACTGGTTGTCAAGCAGTGGCAGGGGACAAACACACACACACATGTGTATGTGTGTGCATGTGCATGTGCATGTGTGCATGTGTGCATGCGTGCGTGTGTGCGTGTGCGATGGCTTCTTTCAGTTTCTGTCTACCAAATCCACTCACAAGGATTTACTTGGTCTGAGGTTATAGTTTAAGACACTTGCATAAAGTGCCACACAGTGGAATTGAACCCGGAACCATGAGGTTGGGAAGTAAACTTCTTACCACACAGCCACGCCTGCGCCTACCTAAATTTCATGATCCAAACATATGGCTAAATCTTTAGAAACATGTGACCTTTATGCAAAACATTTTTAGATTGTTTACAAAAGTAAACATCAAAGGGACAGCAATATGCTTTCATTATATATTTTACACTAAATAACTAATCATAATTTATTATTAAGGAAACATCTATAAGATATTTTGCTCCCATTTTTTGTGCCTGTTCTGTGTGACAACCACAAACTCCAGAGTCATAGCAAATGATACAAATCACATAGCAACATATGTTTGCCAGCATGGAAAGCGGACGTTAAACGATGATAATGATGATGATGATGATAGACACATAAACACAAATATATACATACAGATGCACACGTGTGTGTGTGTGTTACTTGATGATATCATCACTGTAGATATTCTATCTTTGCTGTTATACAATTGAATTTTCTCCTAATAAATATCAACACCAGCCATTCACTTGCTGGAATCGGTTCTGTTCCATTGTTATGTAGTTTTCAGTGCAAGAACCACTAGTTTCCATACCTGTTTCTAGTTCTTCATAACACGGTTCTCTTTTGGTGTCTCACCTAAGAAAATAGATTCACCATTGCCAAAATCCTTTGCTGTTTTAACTCAATTGTTTTGTTTCATAAGCAACATGTGTCGTCTGTTGTTGCCGACACAGGCTACACTATGCATGTGTGTGTGTGTGTGTATGGGTGTTTATGTATCTCTTTGTATGTGTGTGTAAGCATCAGTAATTGAAATACTGTTGCCGTCCTTTCTTCAAAGCCTGTTGAAGACTGACATTCTGAAATATGATTGTCCAAGAATGACATTGTTTAAGCAGTGAACTTGTTCCCCACCCACAAGATATTTTTTTGTGTGTGTCATCCTTTTTACAAGTCACTTTCTAATTTATAGAATTCTCTTGTGATAGACAAGTCTCTTGTAACTCATCTCTTTGAGGTAGAGGGAAGGACGGATGGAGTCGGAGGAAGGCACACACACACACACACACACACCACACACACACACACACACACACACACGAATGTAACAATTTAACATTTTACTATCCAATAATTTGTGACATGAAGGCCGCAAGCTGTCACACAGGACAAAATGCTCGTTGGCATTTCATTCATCTTTATGTTCTGAGTTCAAATTCTGCTGAGGTTGACTTTGCCTTTCATCCTTTCGGGGTTGATAAAATAAGTTCCAGTCAAGCCCTGGGATCAATGTAAACAACTTTCCCCCTCCCCCAAAATGTCTGGCCTTGCGCCAAAATTTGAAACCAATAGTTTGTGACATTCTTCTTGATTTGATGGACACGCTGGAGATTAAGCCAAAAATTACTGGCCACACACCGCACGGAAAGTTTAAAGAAAAAACTTTGTATTTACATTATTTACATTTGATGGATATTTGTCCTCATTTTGTTTGTTGTTTACACAATGTTTTGGCTGATATACTCTCCAGCCTTCATCAGGTGTATTGGGAATGAGAACCCCGGTTTGAAATTTCCCCAAGACACCTGATGAAGGCTAGATGGTACATGAACCGAAATGTTGTGTTAGCAACAAACAAGATGAGGATAAATATCCATCAAATGTAAATAATGTACATAATTCCTCTTAAATATAGAACTGTTTTAACTTTGTATAAAGTTAAAAACTTGGAGAAACATGAAAAAAATCACAGTTTACTATGTTTTATTAATCATAATTATGTGTAAGAAAGTTATTATAACACGTTTTTTAAGATGTTTAACCATTAGTATGAAGTTGGTAAAGCCTTGAATTGTATTTGAAAAATAAACTGTAGAGGATATCTAGATATTCCTTGCAGGGCATCATTTGAGAATCACCAGTCCAGAGAAAATATTAGAAGAGTGTGCATTCCTGCCATAGGTCATGTTAGGATTGGAGAAGACTGTGTCTATGTCTAGACAATGCATTAGAAGATAGGATGTTTCTGTTACTAGGACGTGTTGGGGCTAAATAAAATTATCAAGATAAATTCTGTGGTGATAAGGCAACATCTGAAATTCTTGCATCTGAGAACTTAAAACAGTGACAATATTGCAGTTAGAAAAGCTAATTGGTATGTCAAAGGGCTAGAGAAAACCCCATAACTAATTATTGTAAAGGGCCACGACTAAGCATGTTAGAGGACCCTATCACATTCTCATCCTCATCATTTAACATCCACTTTTCATGCTGACCATGTGTTGGATGATTTGACAGGAGCTGGCAAGCTGCACTAGGCTCTAATTGCCTGTTTTCACAAGGGCTCTATGGCTGGATGCCCTTCTTAATGCCAACCACTTTACACAGTGTACAGGGTGCTTTTTATGTGACACCAGCACAGGTGCTTTTTTACATAAGTATTGAATGTAATAAAGATCCTATGTCAGAAGACCCCACAACTAAGACAATTAGTATATGTAGCAAAGGCCTTAATTAACAATGTTATAACCAGAGAAGACCCAAATGGCTAAATATCCTTTCATTAATATATATATTTTTTTTTTTTTAATTTTTTTTTTTTACAATTTTCTTGTTTTGGGAAAATATTTAACTCCTTTTCATTGATAGAAAAAGTTGCTTAACTTACATAGAGACACACAACCAAGAAACACAACCACCACCGTTGCCACCACCATATTTTTACTTACAGCCCCAACCCTAACAAACAGTACAATAGATAACTATTTTTAGCTGTTCATCATATAAACACAACGCTAAACAGCTGTTTCACTAATGTTAACAAGACTGGAAACTGTAAAGCGAGAGTGGGGGTATGGGGGCAGGATGGAATGGTGCGGGGGGCAGAGGATTAATACAAGACTTTTTAATATTTAAGTAACAGAAGAACAATTTTACATAATTTGACTTGAAAACTCAATAACTGTACAGCAGATGAGAGAGAAAGAGAGAATGAAGAAGATTTAAATGAAGGCCAATCTATTTCTATGGCATCGACTAAAGCAAGAGACTATTCATTTAGAATAGTACCTAATCATTACCATTCCACCACTGCCGCACCCCACTCCTCCTCCACCACCACCACCACCACCACCCCTCTCCCACTTTAACTGAAATCAGACAAGACACAAAACAATTAAATTGAAATAAACATATGCATGCATGCACACACACACATACACGTATGTTCTCTTCTGTTTTTAATTATCTAAATTCTTCCTCTGAAGAAGGAGTTGGTTTCTTACAAAGATACAAAACTCCATCGTTGGAATGTTGATAACTAAAGCAAAGTCTCATTTTAAACTTGAAGAAAGTCTTGCATATTTTTACTGTTCCATTTACAGATTGTGTTTGTAATATGTGAATCAGTTGGTTGAGTTCTTTGTTCTGAAAACCCTAGCTTATCCAGATTTTGCTTATTTTAATGTCCATTTTCTCTGTCACACTCTAACCTTTCATCCTCTGACACAAGTTCCCCTCCTCAAATGCCCTACACCTCTCATAATTCCTTGTCTTGTGACTTACTTGGTTACCCTGCCAGTGCTGGTGCCACGTTAAAAGCATCTAGTCCACACAGGTTGGCATTTGGATGGGCATCTAGCTGTAAAAATCTTGCCAAAACCAACTTTACCTGTGCTTGTGCCACATAAAAAGCACCAAGTCCACTCTGCAGAGTGGTTGGTGTTAGGAAGGACATCCAGCCATAAAATCCCTGCAAAAACAGACTAGTGGCTTAGGGTAGTTTTTCTACTTGGGTGGCTCCTGTCAACCATCCTACCCATGCCTGCATGGAAGATGGACGTTAAACAATGATAATGATGATTATATATATATATATATATATATATATATATATATACTCGACAGAGCGTTAGCACCTTGAGAGAAATGTTGTACCTAAGAAGCATCAGTTGTGGTGTGCAAGAGAGACGATTACGCTGGTATGGTCATGTGGCGAGAATGGATGAAGATAGGTGTGTGAGAAAGTGCCAATCCCTAGCAGTTGAGGGAACCCGTGGAAGAGGTAGACCCAGGAAAACCTGGGACGAGGTGGTGAAGCACGACCTTCGAACTTTAGGCCTCACTGAGGAAATGACCAGCGACCGAAACCTTTGGAAATATTCTGTACGTGAGAAGACCAGGCAGGACAAGTGAGCCCAGCCCACTTATGAATGCCTTTCCTCCCTTGGACACAAAGACCTGTTGAGGCAAGCAAAGTCGATATAGAACCTCATCCGACGACAGGCACCCATGCCAACCCCCTTTGCTTGCGAAGACATGTTGGGGCAAGCGAAAGTGAAATCGAAATCGAATTGAACCAGCCAGGATCCCTGGTCTGGTGGTATGTAAAAAGCACTATCCGACTCGTGGCCGATGACAGCGCCGCCTCCACTGGCTTCCATGCCGGTGGCACGTAAAATACACCAATCCGACCATACGACAGGCACCCATGCCAACCCCCTTTGCCTGTGAAGACATGTTGGGGCAAGCGAAATCGAAATCGAATTGAACCAGCCAGGATCCCTGGTCTGGTGGTACGTAAAAAGCACCATCCGACTCGTGGCCAATGCCAGCACCGCCTCGACTGGCTTCCGTGCCGGTGGCACATAAAATACACCAATCCGACCGTGGCCGTTACCAGCCTCGCCTGGCACCTGTGCAGGTGGCACGTAAAAAGCACCCACTACACTCACAGAGTGGTTGGCGTTAGGAAGGGCATCCAGCTGTAGAAACATTGCCAGATAAGACTGGAGCCTGGTGCAGCCTTCTGGCTTCCCAGATCCCCGGTCGAACCGTCCAACCCATGCTAGCATGGAGAACGGACGTTAAACGATGATGATATATATACAATATATATACATATACATACATATATAGTGAATTCAAACAAAGAAGAACAAGCAAGAAAAACCAATAACACGAGGACGTGGTACAAGTACTGTATTATCAAGCCCTCAAGAAAGGAAGAATTTAACATTTCAAGCCAAGCTATTCTTCAGAAATAGAAGAAAATCCAAAGGAAGGAAAGACAGAGAAAGAAAATCACCCATGAAAACACGGTTACATTTTGAAATGCAGATGTATATATGCCTTGTTGAAGTTGGTGTTAACATTGAGTGCATTGAGCATTAAAAGAACCAACAATTAGATAGGAGGAGAGGACACCTGAGCTTGTCCCTCATACTTTAGCCTCTCAAAGCCTAGCATAAAACCACAGCTCAATGATGCTGCTGAGAATTGATGATAAAACTGGATATGGTAACCACTTTGAACAAATAACAGCTGTTATTGCAATCAGAGTTTAACTTGATTGGATGTTAGCTGATTAATTGAAGGTATAGAATGCAATAGCAACAACTGAGACAGATTTGTAAAATATATTCAAAACCATTAAAACAGTTGTTCAACATATTACAATATCCTAAGATGTACTATGGGTTGCATGTCAGGCTCATTTAAAAGTACCCTTGGTGCATTGGGGGAGACAATATGCTTGAGAAGACCTGTTGTGTCAAGTAAAACTAACGTCGTAGCTGTGGCCAGTGCCCACTGACTGGCTCCTGTGCCAGTGGCACGTAAAATGCATCATCTGAACTTGGTTGATGCCAGTGGCCCCTGACTGGCTCCCATGCTGGTGGCACGTAAAAAGCACTATCCGAACATGATCAATGCCAAGCCCACCTGACTGACTCCTGTGCCAGTGGCACGTTAATTACACCCACTACACTGTTGGAGTGGTTGGCATTAGGAAGGGTATCCAGCTGTAGAAAAATTGCCAGATCAGATTGGAGCCTGGTGTAGCTGCTGGCTTTCCAGACCTCAGTCAAACCGTCCAACTCATGCCAGCATGGAAAGAGGACGTTAAACGATGATGATGAAATTATCTCCCTTGTCGGATATATTAGCAGTGCAGGAACTGTGGGAGGATAGAAATGATGCTTTAAGGCGGCAAGCTGGCAGAAACGTTAGCACACCGGGCGAAATGCTTAGCAGTATTTCGTCTGCCGCTACGTTCTGAGTTCAAATTCCGCCAAGGTCGACTTTGCCTTTCATCCTTTCAGGATCGATAGACTAAGTACCAGTTATGCACTGGGGTCGATGTAATTGACTTAATCCCTTTCTCTGTCCTTGTTTGTTCCCTCTATGTTTAGCCCCTTGTGGGCAATAAAAAAAAATATGAAATGATGCTCTTCCAGAATGCATGGGGAGGATTCCTCTACCATGAGATTCCTCGTCATACAGCAGGGTTTGGACATTAATATGCTACACTTGTTGTAGTATCATCCCTTCATCTATGAACAATATTACCCAGACAGCAGTCTAGTAGGTCATTTACGATTTGATGTGAATCAGCTCCAATCAGTGAAGAAGACATTCCACAGGTTAATCCTGCAATCACCCACCCCACCCCCACCGAACCCTGCACACACACACACACACACACACACATACACACACACACACACACATTTTAGATGGCTGTCTTATTTGGAAAATGAATACGATATTAATGTTTGTCAGGAGACCAGCAGCCATGCAGACAACAACAACAACAACAACAACATCTTCCCTGATAAATAAACCATTTCAACATGTCATGTAACTTGTTAAACATTCCAAGGATTCACATGTCATTGATCTTTGAATGGTTTCTTGTGTTTTTCTCCTTTCTTACTAACAAGACCAACCAATAACAACAACCTTATAAAATGCATTACAGGTTCAATAACTAAAGAGGACTGCTTTGAACACAAACCAGGTGTTAGGTCAAATTATTTTGACTTCTACATACATTTCTTTCATCATCATTATTATTATAGGTCAATTCTACCTTTCATTTTCTTTGAGGTAGAGGAGGGGAGATGATAAAGTAACCATTCAAGTACAGGGGGTCATGTGCCTCTTCCCCTCAAAATTGCTGGCTTTGTGCCAAATTTTGAAATGTTGTTGTGTTGTTGTTGTTGTTGTTACTATTACTATTATCATTATTATTATCATGATAAAGACATGGAGCTGGCAGAATCATTGGCACAGCAGACAAAATGCTGAGCAGTATTTCTTCCACTGTTATGTTGTGAGTTCAAATCCCACTAAGGTTGACTTTGCCTTTCATTCTTTCAGGGTCAGTAAAGTTAAGTATCAGTCAAGTACGGGGGTCAATGGTATCAACTGACCCCTTACCCCAAAATTGCTGGCCTTGTGCCAAAATTTGTAGCCATCATCATCATTATCATCGTGGATTTTTCTTCTTTCAAATTAGTCTATTTCTTGCTGAGTGTCTTCCTGACACCTAGGGCAAAAAACTTACTGTATACATTCATAAGTCATTCGAATAAACACACCAGATTGTTTGTTTACAAAGTTATGTGAAAGAAAGAAAAGAAAAACTTTCCATGGGTTGTAATTGTCCTCATAGCAACAAAGCTCTTCTCAATATGTGTGAGGAATCAGTTAGAACAATGTTTTGCACTTCATGCATGGATGGGAAACCAGAGATCAAAATGTAAAATGAGGAAGGAGATTAGCAGAATCATTAAAGAGATTTCTTTTTTACATTCAGAGTTCAAATCCCATTAAGATAACCTTTATTTTTTTATTCTTTGGGTATCGATGAAATGAAGTACCAGTTACATATTGAGGTTGATGGCATCAACTAACCAGTGCTTACACAATCGCTGGCCCTGGGCTTCAATTAGAACCCATCATCAAATGTAGGTGGGGGGGGGGCTCCAAAAGCGGTATCAGAGAGTAGCATCCCTACCTTTCTGAGATAGTTTTCCACCACATTTCTTAAAAATCATGGTAGAGGCCTTGGTCTCGAGATCAACTGAGGTTGGGGGTAAGCAAGAGCATGCTCCCCATAGAAAACCCAGCTCAAAAAAAGCTCCATGATAGCAAGGGAGAATGGATACCAGCCAGCCCAAAGGTTGAGGTTGTGAGTAGATTTGGTAGAAGGAAACTGAAAGAAGTATGTGTGTGTGTTTCTTTCCTACCACCACTCGACAACTGGTGTTGGTTTGTTCATGTCCCCAGTAACTTAGCAGTTCAGCAAAAGAGACCAATAGAATAAGTACCAGGCTTTAAAAAAAGGTCCTAGAGTCGATTCATTCAACTAAATGTTCTTCAAATGAATGCCCCAGCATGGCCACAGTCTAATAACTGAAACAAGTAAAAGATAAAAGATGTTTTTATTTCATCAAGTTATCTTTTGTATGTCATGTCTCACCCTTCATCTTCGTAGAATTTCTCTGGTCTGTTCTGCAGCACATCCTTTTCCAAGACCCCTCTTCAATGTACTTTGCATTTTATAGTATTTCTTTGAGCCTTTGGGACTAATAAAGGAAACAACATCATCATCATCATTTTTATTGTGGTTTTGGGTGTTCCACACTTTTCTAATCCCTAACAGGTTTAACTTGTCACTCCAAAACCAGGTACAGCCCAGCACTGGCATCAGCTGTTCCTTTTCCTCTTCACATCTTTCTAACACCTGGACATTCAGCAACAGTACATGTTCCAAAACTACTGACAATACAAAAGTGTGTGTGTGTGTGTGTGATTAAACTATACCCTAATAAAAACATTATTTATCACCCCTCTTGCTTGCTACATAAACCTAGGGTCAGTAATAAATTGTCAACCAGAGATTGTTTTTAATTGATATATATATCACCCACACACATACATACGCCCCCCCCCCACACACACACACACAACACACGCCCCCCCCCCACACACACACACACAGACACTGATTTAACAAATGAATGAACAGGTACTCCACCCATGTTATCGAGTCTTTTTATTTGTACAGAAGATTGTGATTTACAGTTGGTACTCAGAGTTTTGACAAGTGACAAGTTTCTATCCATGCTTGAAAGGGAGAGTCCACGCAAAAGATGGGACGGGGTGGGGGTGTCACGATCTTTTCCCCATTCCCTTTCCCAAACTCATAAATGCAGACAGGTTATCTGATATAATGTTTTATGATGACCAGATGCTCTTCCTGTCACCAACCCTTCTTGGTCACTCTTTACAATCCACCCTGACAAGGTGGACAAAGTTTCAAATCTCACACACACACACACACACACACACACACACACACTGTCATACATGTATGTGTATTACTGTCTATCCACATGCGTTTGTGTGTGCACATATGTAAACATATACAAATCCTTACTGTTCTCACACACACACACATACACACACATTTATACATGCCAGTCCTGACTGAATTTCGATTCAACCCCTTATATGTATCATGCTTAAGTCTTCACTTTCAAAGAAGTCAATAAAATACCACCAAACACATTTACTGGGATCCATTCCAACAGACAAGAGTCTCCCACACAAAATGTTTAGCAGGGTTTCTTCTATCTTCTGTGCTCCAAGTTCAAATTCTGCAAAGGTCAACTTTGCCTTTCACTCTTTTGGGGTTGATAAAATAAGTACCAGTTGAGCACTGGGCAAGATATTTCAAGCCTTGTGACTATAGTAGAAATGATTATTATTATTATTATTATTATTAAGGTGGTGAGCTGGCAAAATTGTTAGCACGTTGGATGAAATGCTTAACAGTATTTCACCCATCGCCACATTCTGAGTTCAATTTCCACCAAGGTCGACTTTACCTTTTGCCCTTTTTGGGGTTGATAAATTAAGTGCAAGTGAAACACTGGGGTCAATGTAATCAACTAGCCCCCTCCTCTCAAATCTGAGGCCTTGTGCCTCCAGTAGAAAGTATTATTATTATTATTATCATAATTATTATTATTATTGTTAAGGTGGCGAGCTGGCAGAATCGTTAGCATGCCAGGCGAAATGCTTAGAAGCATTTCATCCGTCCCTATGTTCTGAGTTCAAATTGTGCCAAGGTAGACTTTACCTTTCACCCTTTCAAGGTCGATAAAATAAGTACCAGTTGAGCACTGGGGTTGATGTAATTGACTTAACCCCTCCCCCAAACTTGCTGGCCTTGTACCAAAATTTGAATGCATTATTGTTATTATCCTTGTTATTATTAACTATCACATGACTAAAAGCAAAAAAAAAAAAAAAAAAGAGTCTTTGGTGTCCCTTGTGCTGCAATGTTGGCAACAATAGCTAGAACATTCCTTCAAGTTTTCGTTCCAGCAGCAGACTTCTAAGATACAAAAAAGTTTTTAAAAACTCTTGTGTTTCAGATGTGACATGAGCAGATATTAATAAATCAGGTATAGCTGATCATGTATGGAAAAATGGAGGCCACCTCTCCCTGTGGGATGAAGTTAAAATAATAGACAGAGAACACCACTGGAAAATACGAAAACTAAAAGAGGCAGCATATATGCTGGGACATAATAACCTCCTAAGTAGACCAAGTGCAGATATGAGTAGCATATGGGAACCAGTATTAAGGAAGGATAGGAAAATATTAGATTTATGAGCCCTAAAAATTTCACTCCATAATTGCCCACGGGTATATGGCATAGTGGTTAAGAGCACAAGCTATTAACCCCAAGATTCTGAGTTCGATTCCAGGCAGTGACCTGAATAATAATATCAAAAAATACCTTAGGAATGAGAACTCAAGTTCAAAATTTCCCCAAGACACCTGATGAAGGCTGGAGGGTATATCAGCCGAAATGTTGTGACAAATATCCGTCAAGTGTAAATAATGTAAATAATCCCTGATTTGATACTCGGTGAGAACTATCCAGAGACACATGCATGGACATTGCTGATTTATAGTCAACAACCTTCCATAATGTTCTATCAAACTTCCATGGGTTGGGTTGACCCAACACATGGAAGTGGTAGACACTAGTTATAAAACCCACAGGTTTTATAACTGCAAAGTTTACGACTCAGTTACACTCCTACATACATGTATGTATATAAAATGTAGGCAGGTACTTATAATATGTATGTAGGTGTGGGTGCAGACACATACACATACAGATTAGTATAGTAGCATTAAATATCACATGATCTCAAATGTATATGTAAACATTCGTACGCACACACAGAAGACACAGAGTCTATTAAAGCAAGCCCAAAATAGAGGCAAGTGAGCCGATAAAGTGAAGTGCAACTCCTTTTTCAGCAGCCATGACCCACAGAACCAACAACATTTCAGTCCACAGCTAATCTCAACAAAAACATTTATTACATTAGATTTTTGCAAGATATCCACACTTACATAGAGTCTCATTAACTCATCTACCCCCCACCCTATCCATATTATTTCCACCCTCTTACACTTGTATGTCTGAAAAAAGAAAACAGATTTGTCTGTGACACTTTAAGTGTTTTGAAACTGTGCAGTTCTTTGGCCTCTATTTTGGCATTTCCTTCATATTTATACATGTGTGTGTGTGTGTGTGTGTGTGTGTGTGTGTGTGTGTATTGTGCTTATATCAATGCATCTATGTCTTGTGTGCTTATGTATGCATATATGTATGAGTATTCGTAGGTATTTCCTTGGCAACAGGGAGCCAGACTCTGGCTCCAGTGTAGTAATAAAGACTCCCTTGTTGGAATTCAGACAGTGGTAAGTGTGTGTGTGTTTTTAAGAGACAGACAGACAGACAGAGGGAGAGAGAGAGAAAGAGAGAAGGATGGGTGTGTGTAAGAGAGAACACTTCTAAGTAAACAGTTCTGTGTAGCAAAGGGTTTCTTGGTAAACATGGTTTCCATAGTGGGTTGCCTCTGTTTTTTTTTATTTTTGTCAGTAGATTTAGGAAAGGTATGAATACCACATTATTATATTGTCACCCCATTTTGGAAAGAAACAATATTTTATCATTATTATGGAAGCAATGACAAGCGGCCAAGACCTTTAGAGATATGCTGTGCTTGAGAAGACCCAACAAGCCAAGTGAGATCATAGCAATGGCCTATGCCAGTGTCACATATCCAGGTCATTTAAGAGTTCCTTTCAACTGTTGGCCAATATGCTGTACTTCAGAAGACCTGTTGAGTCAAGTGAAATTATTGTCGTAGCTAATGCCAGTACCACCTGACTGGCACCTGTGCCAGTGGGACGTAAAAATCACCATTTGAGTGTGGTCGAAGCCAGTGCCGCCTGACTGGCTCCTGTGCCAGTGACAAGTAAAAGCTACCATTGAAGCATGGTTGATGCCAGTGACACTTGACTGGCACCTGTGCCAGTGGAACATAAAAAGTACCATTTGAGTGTGGCTGATGCCAGTGCGACCTTACTGACCCCCATGCCGGTGGCACATAAAATGCATCAACTACACTCTGGGAATAGTTGGCATTAGGAAGGGCATCCAGCCGTAGAAACATTGCCAGATTAGATTGGAGCCTGGTGCAGCCAACTAGCCTTGCCAGTCCTCAGTCAAACCATTCAGCCCATGCCAGCATGGAAAGTGGACGTTAAACGATGATGATGATGATTAAGGAGGTGAGCTGGCGGAATCGTTTGCATGCCAGGTAAAATTCTTAATGGCATTTTGTCTGATTTTACATTCTGAGTTCCAATTGCACCAAAGTCAACTTTGCCTTTCATCCTTTCAATGTAAATCATTGGGGGAGATGGGGGTCAATGTAATCAACTTATCCCCTTCCCCCAAAATTGCAGGCCTTGTGCCAAAATTTGAAACCATTATTATTACCACTGGGAGTGGCAAACTGGCAGAATCCTCCCTCTGCATGGACAAAATGCTTCCCAGGATTTCTTCAAAGTCTGCCACAACAACACCACACACACACGCACCCCAAACAGCTACAGTAGATTTATACTTGAGACATTATATGAGCTTGGAGTTGAAATCTTTACCCAGTTGGTTATTTCATTTTTAATGAAACACTCAATGATTTTTAAGACAGTTTCAAGAATCAGAAAACTTTAAAAAAAAAACAGGAAACAATGAAATAAAAATTGGGGGTGGGAAGAAGGATTAAGCAGAAAGATAAAATAAAAGATGAAATCTAGGAAACGATGGGGAGAATAGAAAAAAAAAAAAAAATGCAAATGCAAAACATCTGACATGGAAAATAGGCGAAAAGTGTTAAAAGATGTGAATTAATTTGGAGGGAAAAATGAAAAGAAATATCCAGAAGGTAATAAACAGCAAAGATAGTTTCATTTCAGGGTTGAATTTTTGAGTGAGTGACAGCTAATTTCACAAGAATAAACAAACAAGAATCAAGAACACCACCCTAGATTTGTTTGCAGAGCAATACTATGGCCACCACTGCCTCCACCATCACCACCACCAGCCGCCACCACCATCGCCAACCACCACCACCCCCTCCCGTCTCCAAGGCAAATATCTTCATGTCCTCTCAACTCCAACCAACCAGGTAACCTCAAATACAAACATTTCTCACAACTGGTGGTGGTGGTGGTGGGGGGTGGTAGCAAGAAGGGAGGGTGGGGGCATGGAGCACCTCCTTGTCCTCCTCTACTTTTCTGATGTAACCCCCACCCAACACGCTCCCTCTCTCTCTCAGAAGCTCTTCCCATGAGCTGACATAGAAGCCTCTATTTGGTTGTTTCGCATGCAAGAAATGGCAGTCAAATTCACTTTTAATCATAGAGTATTGTCTTTAAAAAGAAAAAGCATGAATCTAGGAGAGGCAGAAAGAAGGACAGTTGTGGCTAGAATGAATGTCTCTGCCCATGGATTTCCTTGATCAGAACTGACCTGTACTTCCACCCAACACACCCACCCTTTTATAAAACAAAACATTTTCATCTTTTATTTCCGTATTGTAAATATTTCACCTAACTCCAGGGGTCATCTACAAATCAGACAGGAAAGTCAGAGGATTCTTTCATAATCCTTTATTATTTTGGCACAAAGCCTGAAATTTATTAGGGAGGGGGCCAAGTTGATTACATCGACCCCCAATACTTGACTGGTATTTATTTCATCAACCCTGAAATGGCAAACAGCAAAGTCAACTTCAACAGAATTAAAGGGATTCTTTAATAATGGAAACAGGTTTTGGCTGAGGGGTTAAGAAGTTCTCTTGGATCCAAATGGTAGCAAGACAAACTTAACCACACAACTAAGTCTAATACCTTTGCAGATCTTTTATTTTTCACTTGTTTCTGTTGCTTGACTGTGGCCATGCTGGGGCATCGCCTTGAAGAATTTTCAGCCCAAGTCCTGATATTTTTATTAAACCAGGCACTTGATCTACCAATCTCATTTGTTGAAGTTAAAGGAACGTAAACACCCTAAGACTGAAAATTACTATTCAGCAACAGTAGTTTGGGGTAAACATTATTTGCCAACATAACATGGCAGTCCTGGTTTGGGAGGAATGAAGGGAAATAACCTGGAAATCGTGATATTGTGATAAATCGTGATACACAGATATTGTTTTCAGCAGAGTGGGGGGTGCTAGATTCCCTTGTTCGAAAATATAAGGACACAGATCGTGTGGTATAGCCAGCTGGAGACGATGTCTCCTGGGGCTAAATTACAGCAACATGCGTCCTAAACCAAGACTGCCATGTTATGTTGGCAAATAATCTTTACTCCACCCTAACACTGGTTAGCAAGCATTGGGGTGGGATGACAGACACAAAGACACACACACATGACAGGCTATAGTAAAAGACTCCTGACCAAGGTGCCACACAGTGGGCCTGAACCCAGAACCACATGACTGGGAAGCAAACTTCTTAGCACACGCCACGCCTGCACCAGTGAACTTGAGTCACTTCTCCAGGTATTTTGTTGCTTATTATTCAGTCCTGTCTTGTCTTGTTCTGTTGCCCTCGTTAAGGTTGAAGGGCAGAAGAACAAGACAAGACAAGACTACCTTATCTTGCTGTTTAAATAACCAGAGATCTGTGATAGTGGCAGAGAAAGAGAGAGAGAGAGAGGACTTGGCTGGTGGAACAGAGATTTAAATGGAAATAGTGGTGGTATCCTGTGATGATAACAGTGGTATTGGCCATGGTGGTGGTGGCAGCTGCAGCAGCAATGATGTCACAATGGTGAGATTTAGTAGCTTCTATGTACAACACTTGAGTTTGGAACTGAAGGACAGCAACAGACACTCTCCCGCGCACCCGCCCAACCACACATACAATAACAACCACAACAACAAAACAGACAAATGTTAATTTTTGCTTGTATTGTCAGAAACGGCATGATATTATTGATTTGCAGACCAGTTGGAACCTGAGCATTGCCAGCACAATAATAATGATAACAATAATAATAATAATAATAATAATAATAATAATAATGGAAAAAAGAAGACAAAGATATAAAAACAAGTCAATATTAAAATCAATTCCATTAGCAAGTAACCATTTGTTTCTTTATTTGTCTTGCTATGTGTGTGTGTGTGCGTGCATGCGTGCACACATTGCTGCCAGATAGAGCAGGTGACAAATTAACTTTTATCTCCATCAACAGATTAATTCTGGTGACAGTCAAATTAGGTTCTTCATGAAGCTTATTGCAAATCAATTCTTTGTATTAGCAGCAAAACGTTCAACACACATACTGCGGTGGTGTGGTGGTGGTGGTGGTGGCGGTTGTCGGGGACAGGATTCTTCAGTTATATGTATTTGCAATTCTGCATTTAAACAGATGCTACCAAAGAAAGGCCAATGTAAGAATGACCCACTTCTCCAAATTATCTTGGTCAGTGACTGAGCATGAAATTAGAAATAATTAAGTGACTCGTGCAGACAATTCCAAGAAATCGAGTCACATGGCCTGAGGGAATTTAATCACATGAACGGACATCATTATTTTAGTTTATCTTCACACAGCTATCATCAGAATTTAGAATGTACAGAGAAGGGGGGGAGAGGAAGATACAAGGCAATTGTTGATGCATTGTTACAGTTAGACGAATAATATTTATATAATATTTATATTTGTAGGTGCAATGTGTGGCTGTATGGTAAGAAGTTTGCCTCTTAGCCATGTGGTTCCAGTTTCAGTCCCACTGCATGGCACCTTGGGTAAGTGTCTTCTACTGTATGGCCTCAGGCCAACCAAAGCCTTCTGAGTGGATTCAGTAGACAGAAACTGAAAGATACTCATCACGCACGTGCGTGCGTATGTGTTTGACCACCCCCTCCTGCTTCACAACTGGTGTTGGTGTGTTTACATTCCCATAACTTAGTGGTTCAGCATTAGAGACTGATAGAACAAGTAACCAGTTTTTAAAAAAATAAATAAATTCTGGGGTCAATTCATTTCTCTAAGATTCATCAAGGTGTGCTCCAGCATGACTACAATCTAATGACTGAAACAAGATAAGAAAAAAAAAAGGAAGGTTTTAAATATTTCTGTTAAGATTAGTTAAATCTTTGAAATATTGATTTGGTCAAAGAAATCAATGACTGTTTGAGATAGACATGGCCATACACAGAGTCAAATATATAACCATCTTAAGATTTACATTTGAAAACAGGTTGTGTCCATTTAGAAAGTGGATGGTAATAATAATCTCATTGAATTTGCTGCAGAGGAATTTGAAGGAATTGATACGATTTGCTAATCCTTAATTAAATCAAAGCTTTTGATCTTATTTCTGTATTATAAAGTGAGAGGACAGCAAAATAGGTGTAACAGCCCCACTTTGCCACCCAGTCCTCTGACAGATTGTGCTTAGCATCGTGCCAGATGTCTATTTGAGCAAGTCTGCAACACAACTCTCCTCCTCTTGGCACTCTGTTGGTTATGATGATGGGCGTTCCAGTTGCTTCAAACAGCCAGCTCATGAAATTAACATGCAAGTGGCTGAGTATGCCACAGACATGTACCCTTAACATAGTTCTTAGGGAAATTCAGTGTGACACAGAATGTGACAAGGCTGACCCTTTGAATTACTGGTACTACTCGTTTTTGCCAGCTGAGTGGACTGGAGCAATGTGAAATAAAGTGTCTTGCTCAAGGACACAACTCACCACTGGGAATTGAACTCATGATTCTATGATCATGAGCCAAACACCCTAACCACTTAGATAAGTGCCTTCACATTACAACTCTTTAGGGAAAGGATCTAAATGGATTGAATTGAAGCAGCAGCAGTCCCCCCCCCGTCTCTCTCTCTCTCTCTCTCTCTCTCTCTCTCTCTCTCCAGCTGTCACACTGTACTGGGTCAAGGGCTGACAGGGAGCCTCCCTAGATCTGATCACCACTATATAAGGATCTTAAAACAACAAGTAAAAGAATCATGCTCCCACCTCATTCATACTCATTAGCAAGTGACACCAAGCTCTACTTTCCAGATACACAAACACAATATACACATGTTAACGTACACATTCTTTTACCTGTATCAGCTATAGGACTGTGGCCATACTGGAGCACCACCCTAGAGAATTTTAGTCAACCCCTGTGCCATGTGGGAACCGGCATGTCAAAGAATAGACCCAATGTTCCTTCTACATGTCATAAAAGGTAACTAAAAGTGGTCGAAGTAGGAGTTGCACTCTGACCTCGTAAAACCCTCATCAGCAACGACTACCCAAACAGACCCATAGATTGGAGGGTTGTCACCTCAGTGGTGCAAAGGTGTCATTCACCAAGGCTAGGGAATCACCAACAAATGGCAGATGCAGGGATGAACTATTACAGCATATGCCCTCACTCCCACTACTGCTGCTGCTACCACTACTACTACATTCACACACACACACACACATGATCCCCGAATGTTGTGATTTCAGCTACAAAAATGTTGTGATGCTGCTTTACTTTTGGGATCCAGCCTTCTTTCCACATGTGGAGGCACGTGTGTGTGTGTGTGGTGTGTGTGTCTGTGAGAAGAAAGAAAATAAAAGGAACAACATTCTTCATTGACTCACAGTGTGTGATTGTATGTCTTCTGCTTTCACACACTCTAGTGTGTTTGTGTGTGTGTGTGTGCAGGTGTTGTCTCTGTGAGTGTGTACATGAGTGGAGAGTATGTTTTTGTAAATGTGTGTGTGTGTGTTTGTTTACATTGAGTGTCAAGTGTGTATTCGTATACATGTGTGTGTGTGTGCATTTTATAAAGGCGTGGGTTTATGTGTGCATATATACATGCTCGTAAGAATGTATATGTGTGTGCATATAGGTGTATGTATAGTGTGTCTAAATATAGGTGTATGCAGTGTGTATATAAATATGCTTTGCCATTGTGTGTGTGTGTGTGTGTGTGTGTGTGTGTGTGTATAGGCAGATAGATAAATAGGTAAATGTAAAAATGCAGAGGAGACAGACAGACAGACAAAGTTACAGTAGTAAAGAAAAAGAGAAAGGGAGAGAGTTGTAATATAAATTCTTTTCGTTTATGTCACAGGTAGTCAGCAAGTTGGGTGAATGGCTGCCATCAAGATGGTAAATGTTTGTAGTTGTTCGACTAAAGTCAGAAGAGGTTAATTGAAATGTTAATCACCGATTCCACTGCAATGGGAAACAAATACATTTCTGACCTGGGCATGTACAAGAATGCCAGCGAACGTGATTCAATTTACGGACAACCCAAACCTTTCTAACTCTCTCTCTCTCTCTCTCTCTCTACAGACTCCAACCTCCCAATACAAAGTCACCAAGTGGACAGAGAGTTCAGTCTCCAACATAAAATACACACAGGTTAAAACTTAAAGTCTTCTGCTGTAGATAGGATAGATTTTAACCCTTTCAAGTCTATACAGGCCAACTACACACTTAGAGGACCCATTTTTATTCAAACTCTTCTCTGTTGACCCGCAACCAAAAGCTAAAAAATTACTTCCATATATAGAATAACCCACCCGCCACACACACAAACTTATAAGGAAACCTCTATAAAACCTGCTTAATACATAGACCAGAGGTTCTCAACCAGGGTCCATAAAGGATTTTGTTGTTAAAATTTATTTGCAATACATTGCTTACTCTTCTGCATTACACAAAATATTTTAACAAATTTTATACAATTTTTAACAATATTTAGTAATAAAAATAATAGGATTTTAAAATATTGAATGGCCGTGAGGTTTAATTCAAGTAAACTGGGAATCAAAGGAGTTCATAAGGGGAAAATGGTTAAGAACCACTAATGTATAACAACTAAATCTCCTTCACCAAACAAAACTCCCAACAACGGTTCAAGTAAAGAGCAGATATTTTAAGCCACTGCCTCTCAGTTGAAATAAGTTAGCCATGATAAGAAAGACTGGTCAAACATTTCATTTGCTTTGAATTGCAACAGTAGAGATGCTGCAGTCAAGCAGATCATGGTCAGCAGCTCCAGACAAACAACAGCAACACACACAAAATAAACCAGACAAAACCAAAATAAATGTATGCCTTTAGACTTCAGGTTGACAAACTATAAACATGGCAGAGTAGAAGTGACCAGACAATATAAGAGGAGGAAAACAATTTACACATCACTGAAGTAAACTCTTAATTGCAACCAAGTGGCAACCAAGTAGCAACCAGTATGATAGAAGGTTTTGATTTTCTTAAGTATTTAAGGAGTAAAAGCTATATTTGCTTCAATAATATGGTCAGATGTACAAGACAGTGTCCAGCTGGTTTGAATTTCAACAAAAAATACACAATTTTTTTGTATTTGAATGTATTTAATCTTGCGTTGTTGTAACGATTGCTTTGAGTTCAAAGTCAACAGATTGAGAATATTAGATTAACAACTGGACTACAAGAATCTGCAGAATCTTCTCATGCTTAATACGGTCTTGTAGACACTTTACACAAAAAACTGTTATGATCTTGTGCTCATAGCAGATTCCATATCAGAGCTAGAAGAGAAATTCCAGGTGTAGAAGCAAAATATGGAATTTAAGGATCTCGAAGTTAACTCAGCAAAGACTAAGCCCCTAGTAATCAAGAAAACAGACAGGACCCTACCCCTTTCAGGTAGGTGGCTCTACCCAATTTGTAGGTAAGGTGTAGGCAGGAACGCGATACAGTGTTTCCCACTGTAAGCTATGGACATACAAGCGGTGCAGTGGAATAACAGGAAGGTTATCAGAGAAAGTAGTGTTCATATATGGAAGGTGCACAGGTGCCATAAAAACTAGAGACTCAGGAAATTGATTCTCTAAAATGCCTCGGTGGCTCATTAGATGTAGTAGAGAATTTCTGCTACCTAGTGGACCATATTAGTCATGGGGTAGGATGCATGGAGAATGTGTATCACACTCTTCATGCATCTTCCTTAGAATAAGAATAGGATGGAGGAAATTCAGAGAGTTGTCGCCTGCTGTTAGCTGTGAAAGATTTCTCCGAGTGAAAGGAAGATTGTAAGATGCATGTATACGGACAGTAATTCTACATGGTAGTGAAACGTGAGCCAAGAATTCAGAGGACATGTAAAGGTTAGAAAGGAACAAGGCTAGAATGCTCCACTGGATGTGTAATGTAAGTGTACATGTTCGACACAGTGCTAATACCTTGAGAGAGAAGTCAGGCATCAGAGGAATTAGTTGCTGTGTGCAAGAGAGAAGACTGCACTGGTTTGGTCATGTGAAGCAGATGGATGCTGACAGCTCCATAAAAAAATGCCAATCTCTCAAAGTGGGTAGAACATGTGGAAGTGTAAGACCCAGGAAGACATAGGACAAAATACTGAAGAATGACCTAAGGACAATGAACCTTTTAGGTGAGATGACAAAGGACCGAGACACCTGGCACCTTGCTGTACTCAAGAAGACCTTGTACTCCATTGCAGAAATATTAAAACTGGTCCCCCTGGGGGTGATGATTAACCTGCAAGAGTCCTAGGCTGGTGCCATGTAAAAAGCACTCGTGGCAGTGATAAGTAAAAATGCTCATGCAAGGACACATAAAAGCATCCACAAGGTGCCACATAAAAGCACCAGCATAGTGCCACATGAAAGTGCCCGCACATAAAAGTGCCCTTGTGGCATCACATAAAAGCACCCAGCACACTCTATAAAGTGGTTGGTATTGGAAGGGTATCCAGCCATAGAAACCATGCCAAATCAGACCAGAGTCTGGTGCAGCTCTCTGTCTTGCCAGCTCTGGTCAAATCAACCAAACCATGCCAGCATGGACAATGGACGTATGCTGTTGATGATGTGCAGAATAGGTGTGTTGCTTTCACAAATTAACCAATAATAATAATAATAATAATAATAATGATGATGATGATAATAATAATAGCCAGAATCGAGAAAGAAATAGATATAGCATGCCCAGCTGACGTGGTATGCGATAAGGAAGAAAGAAAAGTCGAGAGATATGACAGGTGAGCTTGGGAAGTTAAGCAGTTGTGGTCAATGAAAAGGTAGCAGTAGTACCAATAACTGTCGGAGCCCTGGGAACAGTGAGCAAAAATCTCGAGAAGTACATGGAACATATAGGGGCTGCAATAAGGGTGGAGCACTTGCAGAAAACAGCACTACTTGGAACCATTCGAATACTCCGGAAGGTGCTTGAAAAATAAGAGGTGTTGCCTTAATTCACTGGTAGTGAACAGCTAATACTGTAGTACATCTCCAGCATTAGAAGCTATGCAAAGGCAATGATAATAATAATAATAATTCTTTTAAGTAGCCACCTGAAAACACTCTGGTCTGGCTCTCTACCAAGTGAACCATTTCCCCTATACGCTGAAGGTGGGTTTTTCTTTTCATCTGACGATAAAGAGAATTTCTCTTTTGCATTATATCTGAAGCTAACATGGCATTTGTTTATTTTCTCTGAACTCATTCTTAGACATTACATCCTTAACTGCAACAGTTTTGAACACACAACCCCTGTTATGTGTTAAAACATGTAATACTAACACAGGTGACTCAGCCTATCTCTATAGCCACCAGCTTTAGTTGAGGTAGGGTTGAATAAATAAGAAAGAAAGGGGAAAAACAAATTCTTAAATCGTTCGGGGAGATGAAGCTTCTTTCTATGTCATTTCTAACATGGAGATTTGATTATTACAAAATCACTTGTATATTAAAGAACAGATGCAGGCAAGCAGCAAAAAGAGAAGCACAATGAGAAAGTAATTAAGCCAAATCAACTAATTAATACATTTGCATTTTTTTTTTAATTGTTTCAGTCATTAGACCACAGCCATGCTGGGACACAATCTTGAAGAATTTTGAGACAAACATATCGACCCCAGTACTTTTTTTTAAGCCTGGTACTTATTTTATTGATCTCTGTAACTGAACCACTAAGTTATGGGGACATAAACATGCCAACAGCAGTTGTCAACAGTGGTGGAGGATAAACACACACATACATACATACATATATACATATATATATATATATACATGATGGACTTCCTTCAGTTTCTATAAACAAAATCCATTCAGAAGGCTTTGGACAGCCCAAGGCTATAGTAGAAGACACCTGCCCAAGGTGCTACACAGTGGGACTGAACCTAGAACCATGTGGTTGGGAAGTAGACTTCTTACCACACAGCCACTCCTGTGCTTTGTAAATTTATATAGAATACTATAAATTTGGTCTCACATTGTACATGCATTCGATTCTATGAGATCACTAAATGTAAGAAAGAATAACCATCATTAGAGGGGAGGGGCTCATGCAAGAGAGAAACAAAACATTAACCACAGTAAAGTAAAAGAATAAAAAAAAAATAAAAGTTGGCATCCAGTGTGTAGACATTACAAACTGTAGTTTATTGACTAATTGTCTTTAGCTTTTCAAGATTATACTTTCAAGGGGAGAGATTATATTTGATCCCTGGGCCAATCTCATTATATCGCAGGTACTAATTTTGACTTACTCTCAAACTGACAGAATAACAAATTTTCCTACCATAAAACCATCTAAGATCACTTGTTCTTAATTGCAACATTAAATCATTCACATTCATTCATTTAAATAATAACCAGCAACAGAAGAGAACACAGCAATAAAAGCTTCTTTGTAACTTAATAAATTCTTTTTTGTAGATGCCATTAAACATGTTCCACGTGCCACGTGTTAAATACTGTAAATAATAGAAAGTCATCAGAAACATAATTCAACACAAACTCTTGGTTTATTTCTCAATTTCTTCAAAAACACAAAGCTAAGCAAAACACATTGAGCAAAAGAGCTCAATCTAATCATGCCATCATCGTTATTATTATTATTATTATTATTAGCGCCACCCCGACTGGCCTCGTGCTGGTGGCACGTAAAAAGCACCATCCAATCGTGGCCGTTGCCAGCCTTGCCTGGCACCTGTGCCAGTGGCATGTAAAAAGCACCCACTACACTTATTGTGGGCCTTGTGTCCAAAATTTGAAACCATTTTATTGTTGTTGTTGTTGTTGTTGTTCATATGGATTGGCAGAGTCATCAGAGTTTACACAGTAAAATTTCTTCATATATTCCATTATGTCACTCCTCCCCATCCTGAGTTCAATTCCTTCTGTCTGCTCTCACAGAATCAACCAGAGCAAGTAAGGGCAAGAGCCCTGAATATAATAATAATAATAATAATAATAATAATAATAATAATAATAAAACACACGATTCAAGTGTGATCGTTACCAGTGTCGCCTTAGTGGCACATATGACAATGGCACGTGAAAAACAACATTCGAGCATGGTCGTTGCCAGTGCCACTGGACTGGCTCTCATGCACGTAGCACGTAATAAACACCTTTTGAGCATGGCTGTTGCCAGTACCGCCTGATTGGCGCTTGTGCCAGTGGCACATAAAAGCACCCACTACACTCTTGGAGTGGTTGACGTTAGGAAGAGCATTCAGCTGTAGAAACTCTGCCAGATCAGATTGGAGCCTGGTACAGCCTTCTGGCTCACCAGTCCTCTGTCAAACCGTCCAACCCATGCCAGCACGGAAAGCGGATGTTAAACGACAATGAATAATAATATTAATAATAATGATGATGATAATGATAATAATAATACAGCAAGATTCCATTTCATTCATATGGATTTTGTGTTGAAATTCTTTCAGAGTTGACTTTTCCTGTTTCATTTGTCAGAAGTCAATAAAATAAGCAGCGCCAGACATGGAAGTCGAATCAATCAACTAAGCTGCTTCCTTAAATGAAAAGAAAGTTTGGTCTTCTGCAAAGGTTAAACACTACCACCAACAACAACAACAGCACCAAAACCAAGAACAACAACAAGACCATTATCATCAGCATTACTGTTTATTTACAGAAAAGATTGCAGCTACATTTTAAGTACAAAAATCAGTTCAATTGGCCAGTTATCAAAGTGCTATAAAAAAGGGGGGAAAAAAAAAGAGGGAGGACCCAACATGTTTATTTATATTCTTGGAAAATCATTGGAAGCATGTTCCTCAGCTCTCACAGACAGTCTGTCTGGTTATCTGCCAAAACAACTAAATTTTGATCACAATTTCTTTAGTTTTCAAGAATATTTTATAAAGCAAAGAAAAGCAAAAAGAAATAAGGAAAAAGTTAACTGAACCAGGGAAACCTTTACAAAAAAATTACCAAAGTTATGACATGAAAGCTAACAGCAACTTTGAAGAAAATGGACAAAAAAAATGGCAGCAACAACCATCATCATCATCATCATCATCATCATCATCATAGTTGTGGGAGAGATAATGGCAATGATATATGGAAAGCCAAAGTATTTTAAAACCTGGTATCTCAGCAGTTGTTCTTCTCTGCCTACAAATAATAGTATTTTAACCCTTAAGCATTCAACCAAATGCTTTTAGACAGCAGTGACGTGTGCTTATCCTTTTAGCATATAAACTGACCACATCAGGCCTAAATATTCTACATGTTTTATGTTCAAACCAGTCAGATCCAGCCTATCACACCCATCCTACAATGTAATTCTAAAAATAATATGCAATTACATCATCTAAGTTTCGAAACTATGGCATGATGCAAATAAATAAATATTAGATTTGAAAGAATAAAAAAGAAATCCTTCATAGTATTCTGTTGTTGTTTATTTTTTGTATTATTCTAAAGATAACGGTAAGAGATGGGTTTAAACAAAAGTTTGTGCACACAGGGGGTGATTTATCTCTTTCATCCTGGATACATTAGTAACAAACAAACACGCATGAAGGTGTCACGCATAGACACACAATAAAATTAATGAAATACAAGAAATTGGGTTCAAATTTGAGCATAAGGTCAACATGTTCAGGAGAAATTGATTACGTTGACCCTTGTATGCAACCGGTACTTATTTTATTGACCCCAAAAGGATAAAAGGTAAAGTCAACCTCAGCAGAATTTGAACTCAGAACATAAGGACAGACGAAATGCCACTAAGCATTTTGTCCAGCGTGCTAACAATTCCACCAGCTTGCCAAAATATAATAAAGTAAGAGAAGAACTTAGCAAGAAGTTACTGTGTCCAGGTTAAAAGAAAACTAAATGTCCTTCACATGCAACACAACAGTCCATTTGTTTCCATAAACTTTTACACCTGTTCTTGCCTAGATTTCTGTCGTTTCATTCCCTAAAGCATTCTAACTCGTTAACTATATCATTAATATACAAGTCAGACACAGTATGTTATTGGTTGAACAAACAGCAAACAGGACAGGTTTCAACTTAAATATTAACCTGAAAGATGCTAATCTAGAAGAGAGTGAGAGAGAGAGAGCCAGACAGCATAACAACCTGTAGTAGTAGTGATACAAGACATGACAGGAATACAAAGAATCTGATTATATGTGACAAGTGCAATCGATTGATTGATTGAAAGACAGATGGAATCAAGCAAAGGACAAAAGGAAGAAAGAGATGAAGTGAGATGGAAAATAATTCTTCTACAAATCCACAAGGAAACATACAAATCACAATTTGTTAATTTTTCTCCTACAAGAAAATTCCACACTGCCTCTGTCAGCTGATGGCTTCTAGATACTTCAAGACACGGTAAATAATGTCTTAGATTTACCCAGCTGCTACTAAAGTGAATCTTACTCAAACCACAGATCCACACAAGTCACAAAACCCATGCTGGGGTCATGTAGAAAGCACCCTTTCTACACACTGCAAAGTGGTCGGCATTAAGAAGGACGTCCAGTCAGAGAAACCATGGCAAAACAGACAATTGGAGCCTGGTGCAGCTCTCTGGCTTGCCAACTCCTGTCAGACCATCTGACTCATACCAGCATGGAAAACAGACATTAACTGATGATGATGATGATGATGGTGTGTGTGTGTGTGTGTGAAGGGACACGGCCAAGTGGTTGCACTGAGGATCAGGCAGTGTGTTGTGTTCTTGAGCAAAACACTTCAGGTTGCTCCAGTACCCCCTTTCGATAAGGGGGTGAATGTTGGCTTGCTCGCCTTTCCAACAGGGTGGCATCATTTGAAGGCTAAAACAATGCAAAGTGCATTGTGACAGTAATGTGTAACAACACCTGATAGCTTGGTCAGTTACATAATCACATGATACACACACACACACACATCATTCTATTGAGGCTGTTAAAAAATCTTTATAAACTGTTCCTCAGAGCTTCACATAACCATTTGAGTGACAATTACTATTTTTAAATCTCACAACGATATTCAGCAACAGTAGTTTGAAGAAAAGAATGTTTGCCAACATAACATGGCAGTCCTGGCTTAGGATGAAGATTGCTGTAATTTAGCCCCAAGACACATCGTCTCCAGCTGGCTATATGACACAATCTGTGTTCTTATATTTTCGAACAAGGGAATCTAGCACCCCCACTCAGTTCAAAACAATATCTGTGTACCAATATTGTTAGATTCCCTTGTTCAAAAATATAAGGACACAGATCATGTCGTACAGCCAGCTGGAGACAATGTCTCCTGGGGCTAAATTACAGCAACATTCATCCTAAACCAGGACTGTCATGTTATGTTGGCAAATAATCTTTACTCCATTGTGAATTTAAAGTCTTCATGGTTACAAATTCATCAAATAAACTTTTGAAGCTGATTGTCCAGCCCCATCACCTTTTGCCCTTCTCTTACCAAAGATCTCTTCAAATATGCTGACTTTGGTTCAGTTAATTTTGCAACAAATGAAGAATTTAGTGAAATAACTCACTATTAATATTTGGAACATAATTTAACAGAATTTTGATGGACTGTTTTAATTCAGATCCCTTTAAAAAAGAAAGTTTGTATCATAGAACCAGGAGGGGTGGTCTCGGGTGGGTTGGCATCAAAAGGGTTAAAAATGTTTTGATGATTTGATAATCAGGAATACTTATAAATTCACAATTGTTGGACAAATGGTCGCAAGAAACTCAGTTTGTGAAGTTATTTTTAACCACATCATCATTATCATCATCAATATCCGTTTTCCATGCTGGCATGGGTTGGACAGTTTGACAGGAGCTAGCAAGGCTGGAGAGCTGCACTAGGTTCCAGTATCTGTTTTAAGATGGTTTCTTATTTCTTTATTGCCCATAAAGGGCTACACACAGATGGGACAAACAAGGACAGAGAAACAGATTAAGTGGATTATATCGACTCCAGTGTGTAACTGGTACTTAATTTATCGACCCCGAAAGGATGAAAGGCAAAGTCGACCTCGGCAGAATTTGAACTCAGAACATAACGGCAGACGAAATACCGCTAAGCATTTTGCCCGGCGTGCTAATGTTTCTGCCAGCTCGCTGTTTTGACATGGTTTCTACATCTGGATACCCTTCCTTACATCATCGACAACTTTACAGTGTACAAAGGGTGCTTTTCACGTGGCACCAGTGCTTTCTACATGGCACCAGCACCGGAGCCTTTTCACCTCAATAGAATAATATTTCACTCTACCTTTGGTATTTGAGTACTATTTTCTTTACCTTGTTTTGCACCTTTGTGCGCACATACTCCCTCACTCATGCCCCACCCATTCACTCACTCACCCACCCACCCACAAGAGAGACGATGATTATTGAGAGATTGGGGAAGGTAGCCTAAAAAGTAAAGAGAGTTGATGTGACTAATATCACAGCAAGATAAACAACAAAACGTAACCAGAAAGAAAAACTAAAGCTATTTGATGGAATGTCATTGCAGTTCAATATTTTATGCCAACAGTTTATTTATGTTATCTCACTGAGAACAAAGCTGGGCAATGTAACAGATGAAATCATAAATCATAAATGAAGAGGAGTTGGCCACATGTAGAGCATGTCGTTAACTCCAATATATCCCACAGGCAGACCCTCGCCTGAAATTCTCATGGTGAGAGAAAATGTGTGTGTGTAGGCAGGTAACAGGTGATATTGAGTGAGAGCTGGAACCAGATGCCAGGAGTATGAGGTAACTTTGAAAATATAATCTTTTCTACTCTAGGCACAAGGCCCGAAAATTTGGGGGAGGGGCCAGTTGATAAGGTCAACTCCAGTATGCAACTGGTACTTAATTTATCGACCTCGAAAGGATGAAAGGCAAAGTCAACCTCGGTGGAATTTGAATTCAGAACGTGAAGACAGATGAAATACAGCTAAGCATTTCGCCTGGCTTGCTAACAATTCTGCCATCTCGCCGCCCTAAGGTGAATGAAATGTGAAGAACAGTAGGGCTCAACCCTTTTTTGCCTATGAACTCTTTTGATCTCTCTTTTACTCCAGGTTAAAAGAAAAATTCTGTTATATTTCAATAATTAAGTATTATTAAGAATTGTATTAATAAAGTTGTGAAAATATACTTTAGTTATTGGCACAGTGTAGCTGATTGGTAAGAAGCTTGCTTCTATGTGGCACCTTGGGCAAATGTCTTCTTCTATAGCCTTGGGCCAACCAAAACCTTGTGAGTGGATTTGGCAGATGGATACTGAAAGAAGCCCATCGTGTGTATGTATGTACGTATATGCTTGTGTGTGTGTCTTTGTCCCCCCACCATCAGTTGACAACCGATGTCGGTGTGTTTATATCCCCGTAACTTAGTGGTTCGGCAAAAGAGATCAATAGAATAAGTACTAGGCTTACAAAAAATAATCCTGGGATCGATTTGTTCGACTAAAAGCTGGTGCCCCAGCATGGCCACAGTCAAATAACTGAAAAGAATAGATGAATTGTAGATATGTAACCAATTTCTTACTTATAAACTTTAACAACACAACTTCATACGCCCCACCCCCAGGATCATATGGACCCTATTTGAGAAGCATTGGTCTGGAAGGAGTCTCTGGTTGGGAAATCAAACAAAAGAAAGGAAGAAAATAAAGTGGTCCCTGATGAGGATTTCTCCCTCTGACAAAGATACTCTCCCTAATTATGAAAATGTTTCATCTTTACATGTCAGTTGATGATTCCCTGTATGCAAAGCCATGCAAAATGAGAGAGAGAGATTGAGTCCATGTGTGCATGAGTATGTGTGACTGAGAAAGGGAGACTGTGTATGTGTGTGTGTGCATGTTTGTGTTGAAACTTCACTATAGGATTTAGTTCTGTTTTTCTATACAGACCCTGGTGGAGGCACATGGCCTAGTGGTTAGAGCAGCGGACTCGCGGTCGAGGGTTCGAATCTCAGACCGGGCGGTGTGTGTGTGTTTATGAGCGAAACGCCTAAGCTCCACGCAGCTCCAGCAGAAGGTAGTAGCGAACCTCTGCTGACTCTTTCGCCACAACTTTCTCTCACTCTTTCTTCCTGCATCTTGCAGCTCACCTGCGATGGGCCGGCGTCCCATCCAGGTGAGGAACCTATACGCCAAGAAACCGGGAAACCGGCCCTTATGAGCCAGGCATGGCTCAAGAAGGAACAAACAACAATACAGACTCTGAGAGAATGCTTCTGGAATACAGCATCCTTTTACATACTTCAGTCCCCCTCCACAGTGTTTGTTCCATGAGGTTATGGTGCCAATATAGGGGGGGGGGCACACACACATACACACTGTTCTTAAGCCAAAAATGGATTTTAAGAGCTCGTTTATTGAAGGTAAATAAATGAAAATTAAATTTCCTTTATTACATACAGCATAGACTTATTTATGTCAGAT